>NC_141144.1:53239172-53545990 GCF_053477565.2 Lygodium microphyllum | reverse complement strand
ATAAGACACTCTTCAAACTTGTTAGACCATGCTGTAGGTTCTTGTTTCAACCCGTAGAGCACATTCTTTAAATTCCATGCACATGTGGGATGCTCTACATCCTCATCACTTGTTGGTTGCTCCATATACATCTCTTCTTGCAAATCACCATGCAAGAAGGCATTCTTCGCATCCATTTGATGTAAGTTGCAATGCTATTGCTAAAGCAATCACACATTTGATAGTTGCCATCCTAGTAACTATACTGAATCTCTCTTTATGATTTATGAGCTTTGGCACACATCTGATAGTTGCCATCCTAGCAACTAGATTTGGTTATTATAGTCATCTATGTGGATGATTTGGTTATTATAGGTGAGTGTGATAGTAGGATTGTTGAAGTAAAGGACCTTTTGAAGAAGTTTGAGATGAAGGATTTGGGTGAGCTAAGGTAATTTCTTGGTATTAAGGTGATCAAATGTGATAATGGTATATGGCTATCCCAACGGTGATATGTCTTGGATATGTTGTCCAAGTATGGCATGACAAGCCTCTTTCAATGCCATTGGAGCAAAATGTGAAGTTGAGTGCTAATGTTAAGACCAAGAGTCGATATGCTCTAATTCTAATGAAAACCCTCTATGAGCCTCTATTCTTTTCTTCAATCCTATATTTTCTATTGATTACAATAGCCAAAACTCAATTTAAATATTCTTCAAAGTATTTAAGGAATGACCAAAGCATAGACCATGCATCTACTCCCTGTAGGCAAGAAAATATCCCAAAAGATTGAGCATGTACAAGAGGTAGATTGAGGATAGCAGTGTACCTCTATTGTATAGAGCATGCAAACCCTTTTATTTCCTATTTATGAGAAAGCACAAGAATACATTAAAACCCTCTTTAGATTACTAAGATTAATATCCTATAATAGACTATTGCTTACTCTATTTTTTTAAGTTAACCAAGCCAATCCACATTGATATTATTGCATGAAATCCCTTCCCTTTGTTGCTCCACTTTTTTTTTTCAAAAGGTATCTCTTTTCCCCAACTTGCTCTTGGCCTTAGTCTCTATTTTGGACACCTTTTGAGTTTGTCCCACGAACATTAGACACTCCTCGTTTGCATGATCGTGGGTAGCCCACAAACTCCTCTCCTCTCCTACTATAACTTGTCTTCAAGCACATTCTTCTTCTATTGATCCTACTAGATAGTTTTTGGATACTACCATTTATACCATCTTGAGTTATAATTGCACACATTGAGTCTTTTGGCATAATCTCTCAAGAATAAGCACTACAAGAATGGAAGAATGGAAAAACAAAAGATTAATAGGACATTGAGTAAGAATATTGAGGTCCTACATAATAGTAACCCTCTCAAGGTTTGCACAAGTGGATACATAGCATCACAACAACCACCTTCTCTAAGCTTGCACATCCACTACATGGGACATAGCTACACATCATCATCCCCAAGCTTAAATATTTGCTCAAAGTCATCATCTTGTGCTTCAAGTTCTTCTTCTTCTTTTGCAATACCTTCTTCATCTACCTCGTCATCCTTCAGAACTTATGCTTCTATATCTCTCTCCTTGACTATCTTGACCCTCTTCTATATCCTAGGTATCCATAAGTAATTCCTATCCACCTTTATTAAATAATTTGTCACATATAGTACTTTAAATGCATTGAATTTAGTCTCTCTGTGCTCGAACAACTATCCTACATGACCATCCTTCAAAAAACTACCCATATCTGTTAATGCATAACTCGGATCAACGAGATTTCTTCTACAAAGTTGTAGCCCTAGTTCAATTTATAATTCCTATGAAGAACTCAATACCAAATTCTAAAGATTTTGGCCCCTAAAAATTAATGTGAAGCCTACAATTGTCTTTTACTATGCGTAGTCCTATCCACACATCGACATTCTTGTCCCTATAACTTTCACATATCAACTCAAATGACAATCAAAATTGGTAGGATTTTTTTGAGGTATAAAATCCCATCTTGGAAGTTTCAACCCCCACAAATCCTTGTTAAAGTAGAAAAATTTTCAAGATCTTTAATTTTGTCCCAACCTACCTACTATAGTCATATTAAGCATACACAAGTTTGAAGCTCTTATCATCCATCTCCATGTCATTCTCTTCATTATCTTTTGCACTATCATGAGTATTATCCATCTTTAGCTCCTCTATCTTGAATGTATCAAACTCGCATCTCTTAATTAAAGATCTTGATTAATTTTCTTACTATAGAAACTCTCAACACTATCCCATCCAACTCACTAATGAGAGAATAGGTAGCATTATCATATACACATCCCGCCATATATAGAACAAACCACCATTTAGAGACCTTTGTAATAGAACTATGATAATTTTCTAAACTTGTATCATATATCAACACCCAATCGCCCTCCTATATTACCCTTGGTCTTAGTCTGTTCTTCTTGTCAAACCTTGTCTTGTTGTGAAGCCTTAGTGTATGCAAGCTTGAAACTAATACTTGAATATCCTTGATGCCAGGAGGCATATTCCACGGTGGATTCCGTGAGGTTTTACGGTGGATTCCGTAAACTTAGATGACCGGGGCTCATATGCAAAGAGGATTCTTTGTGCGAGAAGTTGATGGGGACGCCTGTCCTTTTCGGGCGTTTCATTAATTTAGTGTGTACATGGGTGATTCCATAGCGGGTGATTCCGCAAAATGCATATTAAATTAATAAACGTTTATGAGTTTAGAGTGCGCACTCGTAATAAATTAAGGTTAGGATTTATTTCTAACCAGTTGATTTATTTATGTAGCTGAAGACTGCTAGGTATTCACTTTTGTCGGTTTAATTGTGTTATTTTACTAACGATTGTGAATGCTTCAGTTGATGTGTAGAGATAGCAGCAGTGGCGGAGGAAAGCATTGGAGTCTAGCGGGTTTTCGATCTTTGGACTATATTTTGATAGGCGCCACGCCTATATTTTGATTATGTCTATAGAGACATCGATTATTTATTATTATTTTGTATGCGCTTATGCGCCTGGATATGTTATTTTTATTTGGACATTGAGATCGGGCGTGCCAGACACTATGGGCACCGTCCATTAGCTTTATTTTCTTATTTTTGGTAGAAAGCAAACTCAAAAGCTAAAAGCTTGTCATATTTTTGTAATTGGGCTATTTTTGAGCATAAAGATTGGAAATATACATTAAATACATGCTTTGTGAAGCGCTCACACAAGGCATGGGGGAGATTCAACCCAATTTGTCTCTTGTCTCATGTCGTGCTTGCTTTTACATTGGTTTTTGTGCTAAAAAGTAGAGTACTTTTGTTCTTGGGGACCTTTGGGAATTCACTACGTGAGCTACCTGCGTCCGATCTACGCACCAGTGGTATCAGAGCGGAGCAGAGATCAAGGGCTTCCAATCGCTACCAATCTCGGGCGAAGGCGGAGCTCCAGGAACAAACGGCCTCTACAGTCAATCTCGTCGCGAACCGTCGATACAGGCAGACTTCTGGCGATCAAGAACCCCTATTTCTACTGTCAGATCGCGAAGGACCACTCTCTGTCGGCGGAGGACCACTCATCAATTCTCTTCATCAAGTCGTGGGAAACAGAGATAAGATTTCTTCATAATCAAGTTTGTTATTATCTTAAAGCTTAGTCTTAAGCTTAAGAAGCTTTATAAGCTTCAAAACTTCGAAACGATTGGCAAGAAGATCATCCCGAAAATTCCTCGCTGTGAAAAAACGCCCCCCCCCCCTCACGATCAAAAAACGGCGCCTTCTTTTTCTTTTTAAGCTTATTAAGCTTAAGCTTAATAAATTAAGCTTAAGTCATCAAGCTACTCTCAAGTCAGACAAGGCAGAGAAGTCTGTAAACTCCGGGTCCTGCGCACTAGAAGTCAAGTTTCGCAAGTCGACTCTAAACAAGTCCTGCTAGTCCTGCAAATCGGCTAAGTCCAGCAAGTCAACAACCCTGCAAGTCTGTTAAGTTTGCAACTCTGCAAGTCAGACTAAATCAGAACTGACTAACGCTCGAAACTCCTAGAAGACTTGTTCGTTTGCAAAAACTCAGAACTGGAAAGTTGTTCGCAGCAAGCTGTTTTACCTATCTACAAGTTCGTTGAAGTACTTTCAGCAAACGGAGACAGAAATATTTCAGAATTTCTGAAAATTGAAGAAGAAAATACCCAAAAATACATAGCCTTGTAACCCCAAATTTGAGCTACGCTCATCCCGCTAACTGATTTTGAGTGAGAAAGGTTTGTTGAGTTTTACAGGATGACTACCCCACATATGGATGATCCTATGGCTGAAGACGATCTACCCGAGCCTACCATGGAACAAAAGCTGGATCTTATCATGCTACAATTGGACGAAGAGCGAAGAGCTAGGCAAGCCTTGCAAGCGCAATTGACAAAGCTACAAGGAGAGTCCACTGATAAAGAAGAACCTCAAGCTGAAGATCTGATTCGCCGTACCATCGACGCCACTCTTGAAGCACAAACCATTCGCAAGGAATCCAAGATAAGTAAACGAAGTTTCAAGTTTCGCACTTTCAATGGCATAAGAGAAGGAAAGACTGTTTTATCATTCATTAGCCAGTTTGATGACTATTTCCATGAGGAAACTTATCCTGAGAAAGATAAAATCAAGTGTGTTACTAATCATCTGATAGATAGAGCATCACTTTGGTGGACTGTCGTCCGCAAGAGTATAGAATGTCCTGCTACATGGGAAGATTTCAAGAAGAAGTTCATGCAAAATTTCCTTCCACCGCAATTTCATGAGAAGGCTATCAAGCAATGGGATTTACTTCAACAACGCGACCGTGAGCCTATACCACAGTATACAGAGCGTTTTTGGAATGCACTCCTACAGTTACGCATGCTTGAAGACGTACCAGAGACGACCCATAAGCGGAAGTACATGTCTGGACTTCTTGGACATTACTACGCTGAGGTGAATATGTTCAAGCCTGCTACCCTTGAAGATGCCATCTCCTTAGCTCACGACACTGAAGATAAGTTACGTGGAAGAGATCGACGACCGCAGACATTCCAAGCAAACGGTAATTATGGATCTAAACAATTCAATTCAAATTTCAGAAGGTTTAATCCAGGTCGTTTTTCATCACCATCTTTCCGCAAGAATTGGCCTAAACCACCTGCATTACCATCCACTGTCAATCCAAATCCTAAGCCTATCCAACAAGCAAATCCAAATATACCCAGACTCCCAGCCATTGCAAATAATGTGACCAAAGCCAAGCCCATCGTATGCTACAAGTGTCACCAGCCAGGGCATCTCGCAGCAAATTGTCATTCAAAGAAGCCATTAGCACATATCAACTACCTTGGAGCTATGGACGAAGACGAGCATGAGGATATGCCGGATTTCACTGAAGAAGAAGATGATCCTACTACTACTTCCGACACTTTACCAGGTATGCCTACTTTACATTCATTGTTGACTATGAAATGTATGGTACATGGAAAAGAAAGAATTATCTTGCATGATGACGGTAGTACGCATGACTTTATTTCAGCAAAATTGGTAAAGGAATTGAAATTGCATACAGTACCTACGCACTATCGCATAAAAGCTGCATTTTTAGGTACTAGGTACAATGGCACACAAGAAGTTCAAAATTTAGAAATTCAAATTGGTCCATATATTGAAAGAAGAAATTTCTTAGTTGTCCCATTACAGTCTAGCGTCATTATTCTAGGAATGCCATGGAGACACCAACATAATCCCAATATAGATTATTCCACACACACAATGAATATAAATTTTCAAGGAAAATCTATTACATTATTTGGTATGCATGCATCTCATATGTTTCCACTGCTTTCGCATACTCAAGCAAAACATGCACTACGCAAGAACACTAAATCATATCTCATTTGGGTGAATGAATTGCACGCAAAAGAAACTCATATGCACCCTAGACATAAGGAATTTCTTGCATATTTTAAGGATTGTTTTGCAGAAGACCTACCACCAGGTTTACCTCCATCACGTCCAGAAGACCATAAGATTGACCTAATACCTGGCACACAACCACCTTGCAAAGCCCCATATAGGCACAATCAAATAGAGCAAAAAGAAATCCAGACTCAAGTAGAAGAATTACTAAATAGAGGTTTAATTCGACCTAGCAGTTCCCCATTCGGTGCACCTGTGCTCTTAGTCAAGAAAAAGAATAATACTTATCGGATGTGTATTGACTACCGAGCATTAAACAAGATCACTGTAAAGAATAGGTATCCTATACCTAGAGTTGACGACCTTATGGACAAACTGCAAGGATCTTCTATATTTAGTAAAATTGACCTTAAATCTGGATATCATCAGGTGAGGCTAGATAGATCCGACATATTTAAGACTGCATTCAGGACACAGTTTGGCCATTACGAATTCTTAGTTATGCCATTCGGATTAACTAATGCACCTGCCACTTTCAGTAGAATGATGAACCGTATTTTTCTAAAATATCAGTATTGTGTGATTGTTTTCTTTGATGATATTTTAGTATTCAGTCAAAGTGAAAAAGAGCATTATGAGCATTTATCATTAGTTTTTCAATTACTGAAAGAAAATCAATTGTTTGCAAATCCTGACAAGAGTGAATTCTTTAAGACAGAAATAGAATATCTAGGTCATATTGTATCAAAAGAAGGAATAAAAGTTGATCCTAAGAAAATTGACGCAATATTGCATTGGCCTATTCCTAAAAATGTACATGAATTACGCTCATTCCTTGGTCTTGCTAGTTTCTATAGGAAGTTTGTATGTAATTTCTCATTACTTGCTTTACCATTGACCAAACTTCTTAAGAAAGGTATTGTTTACCAATGGACTGAAAACCAGCAGAAATCCTTTGATTTACTTAAATGTGCATTGACCAATGCCCCTGTCCTACAATTGCCTAACTTTAATAGACCATTCTTTTTAGTTGTGACCGATGCTAGCGGATCAGGAATAGGAGCCGTGCTAATGCAAGACAACCATCCAATAGCATATTCTAGTTCTAAGCTGAAACCCTCTGAGCTTAAATATTCCACTTATGACAAGGAACTCTTAGCAGTTGTACAAGCATTGAAACAATGGAAGCATTATTTAATGGGTTCAGAATTCATGATAAAGACTGACCAGCAAAGCATTAGGCATCTACTTAGCCAACCCCAAATTTCTGACCGCCATATCAAATGGGCTTCATTCATTCAAAGTTTCCATCCTATCATTCAATACCAACCTGGAAAAGAAAATGTAGTTGCCGATGCATTAAGTAGAAGACCTGCAATTCATAACATTTCTATCATATCTTTTGATTCTTTGATTGCTATGAAAGACACATATCACCAGGATATTACTCTTCATTCTGATTGGCAAAAATTAGTTCAAAATAATTTCATTCCTGTTGATTCATTGTCATATAATGATGGATTCATGTTCTTTGAAAAGAGATTGTGTGTTACTATTCCATTCCGATCTTTTGTTTTGAATGAAATTCATTGTCCCCCATATCAAGGTCATAGAGGTATCATTTCTACATTACGCATGTTAACTGAAGATTTTTATTGGCCGCATATGGATGCAGATGTGTCTAATTTTGTTTTTGAATGTTTGATTTGTCAAAGAATAAAAAGACATCATGGTAAACAGTATGGGTTATTAATGCCTTTATCTATTCCATCTAAACCTTGGGAACATATATCTATGGATTTCATTACTGGCTTACCAAATACTAAATCTAACCATGACATGATTTGGACAATTGTAGATAGATTTAGTAAGCAAGCATATTTCATTGCATGTAAGAAAACTTTAACAGCATCACAAGCAGCACAGTTATTTTTGAAAACTATTTTTACTAACCATGGATTGCCGAAAGTGATTATTTCAGATAGAGATTCTAGATTTTGTAATAATTTCTGGATTACACTGTTTGCAAATCTAGGCACAAAGATTGATTTTTCATCTGCATTTCATCCAGAAACAAATGGACAAACAGAAGCCACAAATAGCACTATTTTAGATCTTTTACGTGCATACACTATCTCTAAACCTCAGACATGGGATACTCATTTGCATTTATTACAGTTTGCTTACAATAATACACCGCACACATCTACAAAGAAAGCACCTTTTGAAGTTATTTATGGACATAGATTATCTACACCTGTTGCATCTTTGTCTAATAGAATACAAAGTGCCGATGATATTGCTGTTATGCATAACACTATTTTTGATGAGGTAAAGGATATGATTGCTAAAGCCCAACAATCATATACCAAACAAGCCAACAAGAAAAGACAAGCCATGAATTTCAAAATTGATGATTATGTCTGGCTTAGAATAGAAAAGCGTAGACTGCAAAGTGTAGATAGACATCCAGTTGTTAAATTAGCCCCTAGATTCTACGGACCATTTAGAATCATTCATAAGATTAATGACAATGCATTCAAGTTAGAATTGCCATCTCATTGGAAAATTCATAATACATTTCATATTAGTTTATTGAGACCATTTAGAGGACAATTACCTATCCACCCTGTCTATGAAAACCCACCTTTACTAGAAGAAGAGACTGAAATCCTTGAACCAGAAGCCATCATAGACACTGATTACATGACCACTAGAACTGGCCGAAGGTACTCTAGATATCTCGTGAAATTTAAGAACCATCCTGTAGAAGAAGCACAATGGATGCACGCTAGAGACCTAAATGCTTTCCCCACTCTGTTAGCTCCACATTGAGCTAATAGCAATTGAGGTCAATTGCTATCCCACCCCGGGGGTATGATGCCACGAGGCATATTCCACGGTGGATTCCGTGAGGTTTTACGGTGGATTCCGTAAACTTAGATGACCGGGGCTCATACGCAAAGAGGATTCTTTGTGCGAGAAGTTGATGGGGACGCCTGTCCTTTTCGGGCGTTTCATTAATTTAGTGTGTACATGGGTGATTCCATAGCGGGTGATTCCGCAAAATGCATATTAAATTAATAAACGTTTATGAGTTTAGAGTGCGCACTCGTAATAAATTAAGGTTAGGATTTATTTCTAACCAGTTGATTTATTTATGTAGCTGAAGACTGCTAGGTATTCACTTTTGTCGGTTTAATTGTGTTATTTTACTAACGATTGTGAATGCTTCAGTTGATGTGTAGAGATAGCAGCAGTGGCGGAGGAAAGCATTGGAGTCTAGCGGGTTTTCGATCTTTGGACTATATTTTGATAGGCGCCACGCCTATATTTTGATTATGTCTATAGAGACATCGATTATTTATTATTATTTTGTATGCGCTTATGCGCCTGGATATGTTATTTTTATTTGGACATTGAGATCGGGCGTGCCAGACACTATGGGCACCGTCCATTAGCTTTATTTTCTTATTTTTGGTAGAAAGCAAACTCAAAAGCTAAAAGCTTGTCATATTTTTGTAATTGGGCTATTTTTGAGCATAAAGATTGGAAATATACATTAAATACATGCTTTGTGAAGCGCTCACACAAGGCATGGGGGAGATTCAACCCAATTTGTCTCTTGTCTCATGTCGTGCTTGCTTTTACATTGGTTTTTGTGCTAAAAAGTAGAGTACTTTTGTTCTTGGGGACCTTTGGGAATTCACTACGTGAGCTACCTGCGTCCGATCTGCGCACCAATCCTCCACTCTTCTCTCCAACTATCTAATACATAGAGCAAGTAGTTCCTGTCTACTCAATTCGTTTTGCCAAGGAAACACACTACATGTAAGAGTCACCTTCTTAATTGGCATAAAAGAATTTTAACCATACACTTACTCTCCGGGCATAAAACTTGTCACTGCACTATATGTCATCCTATTAGCCCATAATGTATACATTAACATCCATGAAAATTCCTTAATTCTACCCCTACATGACTTTGCTAATGCCTTGATGATGGGTGCATATCCCGTCTCACTCTTCCCATTACATTTTTAATTATACGATGAAGTCAATGCCAATTTTATTCCCAACCATGAGAAGAACTCATGAGCCTCACTATATCTAGTTTCCCTTTGTTAGTAGTAATCTTACCAACACATACATATTGGAAAAAAAATTGTCCAAGCCCAGCCCCAGTGAAAAACAGTACTACTGATAGTCCGACCAAGGCCCAAGAGCCTACCTCCAATTTAGTGGAATTGGAAGTTGCTGCCATCACGCATGCAAAGCAGAAGGAACCACCTGTCCAGAAAGAAAATAACCCTCTTGCCAGAACAGTGAAGTTCAATCTTCCACCAGAAGAACAGAACAGAACAGAGCCTAACAGTGCCATACAGAGCACTACAGTGCCACAGAGAGTTACAGAGACAGTTACAGAGACAGGACCAGAGGTCCAGGATACAGAAGAGGAGAAGTGCCAGAAGTGTCAGAAGAAGTTCCTGTAATTCCTTTGTTGGAAGAAAGAGGGAAAATGAAAATGGGTGTTGCCCCATTCCCTAATCGGTTAGAGAAGCCAATGGATCCTATTAAGGAATACAATCTAGTCAGAGATCTAGATACCTTTAGACCAAATCTCACATTCCGACAATTATTGATGTTGTCTCCCAGTTGTCGGAAAAGATTCAAAAGTATACTAGAAAAAAGACATGGTTTAAGGATTGCTCCCTCAATAGTGACAAAGTCCAACAAAGCTCCAGAGCCTATCAAAGAAGTGGATGTGGCTAATGCTTTCCTAGATCCGGGTACTCCAGTCCTGGCGTGTGGATAGAAGGCTTCTTCATTGCAAATGCACTGATTGATGGAGGCTCATCAGTAAACATTATGACGGATGTGACAATGAAGGATCTAGGCGTACAAGGTGTGTAACCCACCCAATGGCTCATCAGACTGGCGGATCAGAGCAGAATCAAGCCTTTGGGCATTCTCCCATATGTGAAGACTACAGTGGCTAGAAAACATTATTGGCTAACCTATCTGGTGGTGAAGCCAAACTCTTATGGTACATCCTATCCTCTGTTACTGGGCAGACTATGGCTTTTTGAAGCCCGAGCAAGGACAGATTGGTTCAAAGGAACCTTGACCTTGGGTAGAGGACCCAACAAAGTGGTGCTGAAACTGTATGGTTCTCAAAAAGGACATGGATCCACCTCCTTGGAATTATCTTTTGACTCCCCTAATGAGGCTACAGATGGAACATCAGCAGACGAAGATGCTGTCAAACAGATCCTCCCCAAGAAAATAGTGGCACGTTCCTTAACAGTGGATACTGTAAGCCGACTCCCAAAAGATGCAAAGCCATTATCAATGGGTGAATACTTCCTGCTTGAACCGGGAATGACTTCTGAAATCACTTCTGATAGTGAGATAGAAGCATGGATGTATTGCTCTCCCTGTTACATGGCCATAGCAGAAGCCGAGACAGAGGCAGAAGATGAAATAGAAAACATGTTCTTCTCTTACAGAGCTCCTACAGAGACAGAGACAGAAGCAGAATCAGAAGCAAAAGCAGAAGTAGAGACAGAGACAGAAGTAGAAGCAGAGACAAAAGAGGATGGATATGATATGGACGAAGAAGGTTATGAAAGTGAAACGGAAGAGTCTATTCCACCCGAAGAGGATATATATGAAGAAGAAGTTCGAGAAGCATCAGAAGCAGACGAGCTCATGCTATGGGACAGAATGGTGATGGTACCATTGGGTCTGGTAAATGGATCTTCTCATATCCAAAACCTTTATAAGAAATGGATTAAGAAGAACAAGCCGTCTTTCAATAGTGGCTCATGCCATCCTCACTCATCTCTGCTAAAGAAAGATGATGATGATGCACCATGCCAACGAGGACCAGTCCCACCAACCCAATAGGCATCAGAGGGTCCCTGTTATGTGACGTTCCTGGATGTGTCATCAGAAGATGAGCCTTCAAGCCAAGAGGTAATTAATCTTGAAACCAAACCCGAAACGGCTCTAATCCCATTTCAACGTCTTAAGGAGCAACCTAAGTCTCCACCAAAAGAAGAAGTTGGTTCTAGTGGGACATCAGAAGAGGACACCACTCCCTTGAAGGAGTCGGATCTGTATCCAGAAGCAGTTCGTGGGACCTTCATCCGTGAAGTAGAAGGTGAAAGGCAGTTAACTTTTGTGGATGCAGAAGGCACTGAACGCCACTTGAAGGTGGGTAGCAGCCTCCCAGAGGAGGAGTTGTCAATCTTGTACAACTTGTTGAAAGAGAATTTGGACGTGTTTGCATGGTCTTATAAAGACCTAAAGGGGATTGATCCCACAATATGTCAACATCATATTGACTTGGAGCCTGATGCCAAGCCAGTACGGCAACGACAGAGGCGAATGAACCCGAATTATTCCACATTGGTGAAAGCGGAGCTATTGAAGCTTCTGGAGGCCGAGTTCATCTATCCAGTGGCAAATAGTGAATGGGTTTCACCCATCGTGGTTGTACCCAAGAAGAATGGCAAATTGCGAATATGTGTGGATTTCCGCAAGTTGAATTTCAAGACGAAGAAGGATCACTTTCCTATCCCTTTCACAGACCAACTGTTGGACATAGTGGTAGGACATGAGCTTTATTCCCTTTTGGATGGATTCAGTGGGTACAACCAAGTGCAGATCGCAGAAGAAGACCAGTCCAAAACAACCTTCACCACAGAATGGGGGACCTACGCTTACCGAGTGATGCCGTTTGGACTCTGCAATGCCCCTGCTACTTTCCAGCGAGTCATGATGGCCGCATTTCAAAATCATCTGCACGATTTCATTGAAGTATATATGGATGACTTCTGTAGTTTGATACGTGAACATTGGGAGCACTTGGAACAATGCTTTGAATGATGCCAGGAGTATGGGATTTCCCTCAACCCCGACAAATGCATCTTTGGGGTCTCTTCTGGAGTCCTGTTAGGCCACATTGTCTCTGCACAAGGGATATCAACAGACCCTGCAAAGATCGAAAAGATCGCAGCTCTGACCGCACCTACCAACCTCAAACAGTTGAGGGGATTCCTAGGCCATGTGGGTTACTATAGAAGGTTCATAGCCCATTTTGCAACAAAGGCAACCTCCTTGCACAAGCTTCTGAGGAAAGATGTAGAGTTTACTTGGACGGAAGAATGTGACAAAGCCTTCCACACTCTGAAGCAGTGTCTGATTGAGGCACCCATTCTGCAACCTCCTGATTGGACGAAAGAGTTCCATGTACACACTGATGCATCAATGGCTTAGGTGCTGTCCTTTGCCAGAAGGGCTCCTCGAAGCTGGATCAATCGATCTATTATGCAAGCCAAAAAGTCACTGATAGGGAACGAAACTATACAGTGACAGAGCTGGAGTGCTTGGCAATGGTGTTTGCCCTAGAGAAGTTCCGCCACTACCTGCTATCCACCCACTTTAAATTTTATGTGGATCATGAGACCCTGTCCTTCCTGATGAACAAAGCAGATGTGAAAGGACGAATGATGAGATGGCTCCTTCTATTCCAGGAGTTCGACTTTGAGGTGATTACTAAGTTCGGTCGTTCCCATGTTCTGGCTGATCATCTGTCGCGTATCCCACAAACGGCACATGAGGAGCAGGAGGATCCAGACCTCCCTGATGCTTCCCTATTCTTGGTAGAAACTGTAACTCCCTAGTATGCAGATATTGCCAATCTGCGGGCAACCCAACAGTATCCTCCTGGTATTTCTAGTCGGGAAAGGAAGAAGCTCATGTTAGAATCAGTCCCCTACATCCTGCTAGGTGGTGCACTGTACAAGAAAGGCAAAGATGAAGTGCTCAGAAGATGTGTTGCAGGAAATGAGATTGGAATTGTTCTGAAGGCTTGTCATGACGAGCCATGTGGAGGTCACTTTGCAGGAGAAGCTACGGCTAGGAAGGCTCTGCTAGCAGGTTATTGGTGGCCTACCATCCACAAGGATGCCTATGATTACTATAAAAGATGTGATGCTTGTCAAAGAATGGGGAAACCCACTAAGACAAGTGCCATGCCACTGTAGCCTATTCTTCCCTTAAAGCCGTTTGAGAAGTGGGGCATCGACTTCGTAGGTCCAATCGATCCTCCTACTAGAAGGAAGCAGAACCGATACATCCTCGTATGTACGGATTATGTTACAAAGTGGTGTGAAGCTAAAGCTCTAAAGCGGGACGATGGTAACAGCGTGGCCCTATTCATATATGAGAATATCATCACCCGTTTTGGCAGTCCCTTAGAGCTAGTAAGTGATAGAGGCACTCATTTCCTTAATAAAGTCATGGAAGAGTTGGCAGAGTTGTATAAGATCCGCCATCGCAAGTCCACTCCTTATTACCCCAGAGACAACGGCCAAGTCGAAGTCACCAATCGTATCCTCTGCTCGATTCTGACAAGAACAATTGCCGCACATCGTCATGATTGGGATGATCGACTTACAGAGGCCCTCTGGGCGTACAGAACCTCCCATAAAGCAGCAATAGGACAGACACCTTTCCAGCTGGTGTATGGTACAGAAGTTGTTTTCCCTGTTGAACTGGAATTACCTTCTTTGAGAGTGGCTATCAAAGAGCGTTTGGGGGACGATGATTCACTGCAACGCCGTCTCCTGCACCTGGAATGTTTGGACGAAACTCATAGGATGGCTCTACAGTGCATGGAAGCCACGCAAGCTCCACGCAAGGCTTACCATGATATCTTCATCAAGCACAAGGAGTTCAAAGAAGGTGATTTGGTCCTAGCCTATGATTCACGCTTTGGCAAGTTTCCTGGCAAGCTCCAACAGCGGTGGATGGGCCCCTATAAGGTACTTGCCGTCAACCCGAATGGCTCTGTCCAAGTGCAGACCATGGATGCCTCTGATGATCCCTTTCTGATCAATGGATATCGCCTGAAGAAGTACTTCCCTCCTTGGGGATCTTGACAATCATGGTCACTTGATCTTTTCCCTCGTTGGCGCGGCACTGTACTTCTTATGCCGCTACTTCTGATAGCTGTTTTTCAGCTATTCCTGATAAAGTGGACACAACCCTCTGTCCCCTCAAACCCCCCTTCCAGCCTTGATCTCTTATCCCCTATTTTCCACCAGTGACAGTGGCGAGGTTGGTTCTGACAAATGGTCTTTCTACCATTCCCTTGCTCAATTCGAAAAAAAAAAAAAGAAAGAAAGAAAAAGAAAAAAAAAACAAAACATATCGGTCATGGGAGAAAAGGACTTAGGTCCCTGTCATGCTGACCTATTCTTCGAGAAAATGTGGAAACACCCTCGGGAATAGGGGAAAATAAAAGAAAAAAAAAAGAAAAAAAAAAGAAAAACAAATCTGTTATGAGAGAAAAGGAAGAAATTCCCTGTCATAGCAAGCCTCGTTCCAAGAAAAGGTGGTAAACACCCTTGGGTGGGAAGCTGACTGTGGAAAAGGTGGCAACACCCAGCAGTCCAGAAAGTGGATTCATCAATTGATATCTCCAGGATCCAATTCCGAAGCTACCTCCCTTGGTACGCTGTGTCCTAGGTCTCTCTGCAAAGCGTCTAACTGTCCTCTGGCTGACGACATGTTCCTATCTAACACAACGTTCGATTTGAGGGCTACCTCCCTGGGTAAGCCTCTTCAACAACTGATGACGTGATCTTCATCGACAAACAATCAAGTGACGTGAGCTTTCATCCTAACCGGATGGGGGACGTGAGTATGGTTGCCCTCTGTATCTATCAACAAAGCGTGAGACAGAGGGTGGGGCGAGAGACTAGTCTTTTCCCTTCAAATCAAATGAGAGGTGAGAAGTGTGAATGAAGTGTTGCATGCACGGGATGGGCCTCTCGATGCACAAAGCACAATTTGTTCTGCGCACTGCACTATAAGGCTCCCTGGCCTTTCTTCCCGCACCGTATGCCGGCGAAGGGCGGGATGCACAGTTGCACCATCAAATGCGCACAAGGCATGCAACCTTTGCACAAGTGACCATGAGGATTATCTCAATGGGTTTCAGGAAAAGGCTACCCTCCTGTATCTATCAACAGAGAGTGAGACAGAGGGTGGGTTGAGTGTGACTGGAGTGTCTTCATTCAATTATAGAGAGGTCAGATTGAGGGACGTTACGACACTTGGAGTCAGGTATGTTCCCGTTTCCCTATGCACCCACGGGATGGGTCTTTGCTGTCAACACAAGACACGTTACCCTGTTTTGTACATTGCACTATAAGGCTCCCTTGCCTTCCTCCTTGCACTTATGCCAGCCGGGTTGGATGCACTAATGCACCATCAACTGTGCACCCTGGCATACTCCTTCTGCACCATTCCCCCCTTGTCGATTCCTCAACCGGGTACGAGATATGGGTTTCCATCCTTATTCCTTGAGTGATATTAGTCATGGGGCGAGTGACTGTTCTTTCATTTCATTTGAGTGACTGTGAGTTGAGTGCAATATCCCTCATCATCGATAAATTTCCTGCGATTCCTTCCATCAGCTACCTCCCTGGGTGCTGCCGCGTGGTCCCTTCCATGATGGACGTGTGCCGAGAAGATTCCTTGGTACCTCCAGACGCCGACCACAACATAGGAAGTGCCATCGACCCTCAACCTTGCTTCTCAACAAAATGGGCCAAGTTTTTCAAACCCTACACCTTCTGTTTCCCCGTGACGTTCATGTTTTAAGTGTGGGGACGTTAGTGGATGGTCTGTGGCGTGGTCCTAGGTCCCTGTTGCTCGGTTAACCCTATCCATTGAGGTCTAAAGTGTGGGGACGCGTCCCTGAGCGTCTACATTGCATACCCTTCTGCATATGCCTTAACCTGCTCATGCATGTATGCCATGCCTTGTTGTTACCCTAATGGGATCCCTTCCTATCCACCCGTTCATTTTCCACCCACCCTTGGGGCTGTTCCCTTGCAGTTTTCCTTCATTCCCTGATTTTGAGGTCCTGCCATGTGAATGCACCCTACGTTCACCGAAGTCCCAATCCGACCCTATAGCCCTGTTCCTCTTTTTGAATTGACCATTTTTTCTTTTTACCTACCCCTGTTCCAGTGCACGGTTTTCGAGTTATTAATTTTTGAAGCATTTTGCGTAAATTAGCTGGTTTTCCATGTGAACGTGCTTTTCTTGCTTCAGAACCATGCTCTGACATCATAGCCCTGACAACCACTTTTCCCCTGACATTTTTTCTTTTTACTCCGTGTCATTTTGATGCACGGTTTCTCCAATATTAATTTTTCGGTTTTTTACAATTTTTTCGTGCGTCTTTTTGATATTTTTTCCATGTGAGCCTGCCGTGTCTGCATCGGAATTTCAATTTGATTTGGCAGCCGTGTCCCCTGTGTCTTCCCCCACCTTTTTCCTTTTTCCTCCCCCCTCTTTCACCTTCTGGATTTTTTATTATTAATTTTTAAGTGAGTTTTCGGGTGTATTTTTGGAGTCTTTCGTATGTGAACCCCTCTTACTTCCACCGGAACTGCGGTTTAACGTGACAACCCTGTGCGACTCCTTCCTGCGGACATTTTTCCTTCTTACTGCATGTCATTCCGGCGAACAATTCGTCCGATATTAATTTCTGATCCCATTTTTGGATTTGTTTTTTAGGTTTTTCCCACGTGAATGCATTCTATCTCCGTCGGAACTATGTTTTGATGTGATAGGATTGTTGGGCACGTCTTTCTGCACAGTTTTCCTTTTTCTTGCACCTCGTTCCGATGCACGGATCTTCCGATATTAATTTTTAATTACGTTTTTTGGTTCCTTTTTTGTATTTTTTGCACGTGACCGCCCTTTACCCCTCCCGGAACCTCCGTCGCATATTTTCCCTGTCTTTCCCCTATCGCCCTGCCCACTTTTTGTTTTTACGCCATTTCGTTTTGACGTCCGGATTGGGAGATATTAATTTTTCTTTAATTTTACGTGTTTTCGTGCAACTCATCCCGCGCGTGAACGCGCCCGTTTTCAATTTTATGCGTCTTCACGCGCCCGGGTCGCATCTGTGTGCCTCGTCCCTGCATCCGGGCGCCTTTCAATCCCGTCACGGCAAATTTTTTTTTCCCCCGCCCCGCGCAAACGCACGGGACGGGGGGTACGTCTCCTTTTTGGGCCCTACCCCTAACCCACCCCCTGGGCACCCCGCCCATTCCCACCCCTAAGTATCCCCCATGGGCACCCCCCACACCCTTCCCCCCACCACACCCTTTCACCCCTCCCCACCCTTCTCTCTCCCCGACCCCCCCTCCCCCCACCCCAACTGCCTCCCTCCCTCTCTCCCTTCCCTCTGCCTGCGTGCTCCCCTTCCTCCATCTCCCTCTCCATCTCCTTCTCTCCCCTCCTCCTCCTCTGTTCTTCCCCTCCTCCTGCTCCTTCCTTCTCCCTCCCCTCCATCTTCTCCTCCTCCCTACTCTTCCCCTCCCTCCCTCCTCTCCGGTCCTCCCTGCTACCTCCCGCCAGGCGCCTCGTCAGCGCCCCGTCCACGGCACCCGCCAGGCGCCTCGTCACGGCGTCGGCCACCCTTCGCCCGCCCCTCCTTGTCGCCTGTTCGGAGGCCCGCGCCGCCTCGCCCTTCACGCCGTCGGCCACCCCTCGTCCGCCGCCTCCTGCCCTAGACGCCGTCACCGTCGACCCGCCCGAAACGCCTGACGCCGTCGCCCGTCGACCCGCCCGACACGCCTGCCGCCCGTCTCGGTCGCCGTCGCCGCTCCGCCCAGGTCGCCGCGCGCCGCCTGACGCCGCCATCCTTCTCCTCCTCTTCCCCCTCCTCCTCCTCGCTAACTAACCTAACATTTGTTTACCTAACCTAACATTAGTTTAAGTAATCCTAGTTAGGTTAACTAACTTAACCCTAACCCCCTAATTAACCTTAGTTAGGTTAGTTACCATTAACCTTAGTTAGGTTAGTTACCCTTAACCTTAGTTAGGTTAGTTACCATTAACCTTAGTTAGGTTAGTTACCCTTAACCTTGGTTAGGTTAGTTACCATTAACCCTAGTTATGTTCACCCCCATTACCCCTAGTTAGGTTAACAAACTTAACCTAACCCCCCCCTAATTCACCCTAGTTAGGTGCCTAAGCCTAACCCTAACCCTACTTAGGTTAACTAACCCCCTTTAGGTTAGTCTCCACTAACTTGCCTTATCTGACTTCTTTGACTTCACCTAGACTAACCTAATTCCATCTGACTAACCTGACTAGACCAGATTTGACTTACCTGACTTATCTAGCCTACCTTGACTTAACTGACTTACTTTCAACTTACTTACCAGACTCCGCTGATTTACCTGATTTATTTAATTTATAAATAAATTTCCACATCATAAAAATTCAGAAAAAATTCTAAAAATTCCCTTCGCTTTTTGCCAATTTTTGGAAATTTGTCCGCTGGAAATTTTTACCCCCACAATTTCTGAAAATTAAATATTTCCTAATTTATCCCCCAAATTACCAACAAACGTAGAAAATTCATTTAAAAATAGTTAAAAAATTCTAAAAAATTTCTAAAAAAATTCTACAAAATTCCCCTCACCCCCCATGACCATTTTCCATTTATTTTTCACTTTAAAATATTTTAATACATGGAGCCCCAATTAACAAAAAAAAAAAACAAACCCCACACATAACAATTAACCATAAAAATCCTCATCTTATTTTCCTACCCTAACTTGTGGATATTTCCTCCATGGCTGCATTTTCATTTTTTTCCCTTCATCACATCTTCATGTGCTATATATCTTGATTTCATTATTATTATTATTATTATTATTAAAAAAAAACCAACAACCAACCAACAAACCAAACAAACAAAAAGCAACAAAACACATCCACAAAACATAACAACCTCACAAACAAAAACCAACCATAAATAATCACAAATTACAACATTTAAAAAAAAAAACAAATTCAACACACGTGCTAAGGTGTTGTCTTTGTTGTTTCGTCAGTGGTCTTTACTTTTCCTTTACTGGATTCACTTCTTTTGGGGGACTCTTCCGTGCGCATTTCTACATTACATACACACCCCTTCCAGGTATTTATTTTATGTGCTTTATTTATTTTCATTTCCCCCTTAATCACAAATTAATTGTTAAACTGAACTCTTTATTCATTCACAGTTTCCACGCGCATTCGCGCTCAATACACACATACTTTTTAATTTAAAATAAACACGCCGTTCACTTAGCACGTGCTATGTGCACTACAGAGGTACTTTAATTTTTAATTAAAATGAACCAGCCGTCACAAGAGCACGCGCTGGCAAAAAAGCGCTCCACATCACCTTAATTTGTAATCAATGAACTTACATTTAGAGACCCCGTATGGGTATCGAAGTCCGGGATTCGAATTAAAGCACCGTTTTCACCTAATAATTGGTAATTAAATTTATAATAAGGAACCGCCGTTTTCTTGCTAAGGTTTATCACCTAATAAAAATTCACCCATTTCTTAATAATTTATTAAAATCAACCCTTCATTAAATTAATCCCCCCTCACTGCACTTAATTCCCCTTTTTAACGAACCGTTTCGTGGGATGGGTATTCGCAGTCATTAGAGTTATTTCCATGGTCCCGTCTTGGTTTATCAACGATGTAGTCTTGATATGTGTTGGATGTGGTATTGTTTTGGTTTACTGTCTTTGTTACGGTTAAGGGTACGGTATGTAGTTTTTTTCTTTTCTTGCCTGATACGGAGTTCTGGGTGTTTGTCTGATGCATAGCATGAAGCTTTCGGTCGCATTTGTCTCGAGGTCATGTCGAATTTTTTCTAGGCTGTGGTTTGCTTGGGGTTAGTTGGTCGAGTCACGTTTTATTGTTTTGGTTGTTCTTTATCCTTGGTTTTTTGTCTCTTGCTTTGCAGGCATTCTCCTTGATTGTCTATGTTTGTGGTGTGTGTGTAACCATCTGAATGGCGCCTTCTCATGCTCCTCCCCCTATCCAGTACGTCCCATTAGCTAGTAGGGATTACTCTTCCCTACTTACTTTTGAGCCCCTCACGAAGGCCGGACTTGCTGCTTTTGTGGCTACTTCTTTTCCATTGCTTCCAGAGGATCCGTCGTTATGTGATGAGTTTCTGGCCTCTTACAGCAAGAAGACAGGACTAGTCCAGGGAATTTCTATGACTTTGACACCTCGCGGGTTAGGGAAGGCTCTGTCTCTTCCCTCCAAAGGTGAACCGTTTGTTACCACTCGTCAGCTTTTCTCTAATGAAGAGATTCTGAAGCTGTTGCAAAAGCAGACAAGGGAAATGCTGGATGTTAAGAAGGTGATCAACTCTTCAGGCGTTTCCTTTTCTATGATCACTGATCCCGTCTGGAAGACGATCTGTCAGTTTCTCCAGGACAGGTTTATGCCTGCCAAAACGCCATCCCAGTACTTGTCCAAAGAGCTTTTTACAGCTTCCAGGATGGTGTTGAAAGGAGTTGCTATTGATTGGAGCACTTACCTCCTCACTAAAATGGATCAACATTTCATCAAAGTCACCAGGGGTAATGTTACCAATGCCACATATGGATCATATTTGTTTGCCTTCTTAACCTATTCAGGTTTACGGAAGCCTGTGCCTCCACCTCCTCCATCAGATCCAGTACCTCCTCCTCCACCTTCAGATGAGTCAGAACCTATTGACATAGAGGATGATGATTCTCCGCCTCCCCTGGTTATACAGTGCAAACGCTTGAAGCGGGTAGCGGATAAAGCTCCTTCCGTACTTCCTTCAGTGCCCATTCCTCCTACCTCTGGCAGTGAACTCTGTGGGTTTCTCACTTATAATAACCTGTTCAGAGCACATCGCGAAGGATCATTGGAGATATCAGTTCCCTCCCTGAACAGTCTAGTTTCAGGAGATGCAATTCCTTTCCTCTGTAAAGATATTCAGAGCTCCATTGAGTTGTCAGTGACAGCCTGTGTTCAACAGCTGTACGCGTCTTTTTATGAAGAACTCATGCAGTCTAAGGACCAGTTGCATAAGGCAACATCTGAGTTAGCTTCTGCTAAGGATACCCTAGCAGATTTGTTTAAGCAAATGGAACAACAAACCCAACTGGTTGCCACCCAAAGCGATGAGATCTCTTCTTTGAAGATCCAGTTACTAGAGGCTCAATCACAGGTTACTAGCCTTTCCGAGGAGAAGGAGAGGATGTCCAGAGAAACGCAGGAGTTCCACACTATCTTAGATGACAAACTTTCAGCTTTATAGATTGCTAATGACACAATGGCCTACCAAGCCTCTCAAATCCACAGTTACAAGATTAACTGGCAAAATCACGGTCTATTCCTCCAAGCCCTAATGTTCCCTTGATTCCTTCTCTTTCACAGCAGGACTTGGCTGCTCTTCAGCGACAGGCTACTTTGTGTCCTCTATTCCAAGATAAAGTGGAAAGATTGCAGTCCAAAATGGACTTGTTATGGTCTACATTTGAGCAGTTTCAGGAATATGTCTCACTAGACCATTCTTTCTTTGTCCACTATCACTTACAAAAGTTGGTCTTCTACATGAAGCTTTCCACGATGGATTTACCTCTTCCAGCGGATGGCTGGAGTAGGGCTTGGTCTGCTGAGTTGTTGACAGAGGTAGTAAGAATGGTGTTTGAAGATTCTGTCACGCTAGATACCATGTTGATGTCATACATGTATCTACGGGGAGACTTGTTAATTCCCGATGAGGTGGATATGGCATGGTATGTGGGGGATGTGGTCTTACAGGCTGTTTTGTATGTCAACCATTTGGAGTTGCGCATAGCTGACATGTTCCAGGGTTACTCCTCCAAAGTGGCTGATTGTCATGATAATTCGTGGCATCCCATGATTGATTCTGTGGTCCTGAATCAACGACAAAACACAGCTCCTACCTTTTCCCACAGTACTAATCAACTGAGGATGGATCTCTTAGCCTATCTTTCAAAGCATAATCCGTTTGATGCTACCTTCTTTGATGCCTATCATAGACGATCTCTCTTAGGACCTTCTGTTCCTACCCTCCTCTATTACCAACAAATGGCTCACCGATATGCTATATATCTTTCCCTTTGTCACTCTAATCCCGCAACTATTTTACCCCTTCTTTTCCAACCTTCATCTTTCCCTAAAATTCCACTTTTTACATACTGTTCCTTTATTGAGGATAGGGTATTTTCCCCTTCTCCACCCTGTCCTTCTCCATCCATTAATGTACCCTCCACATTTCCTATTTATCAGTTAACACCCTTACTTAGTGATTTCGTCCAAATTTCTACCACTCCTTCTTTAAATTTTTCTTCCTTTTATGATTTTTCCTATCCCTCACTTCATCCACTTTTCCTTATTCCACTACCCTCTCCTAACACTTCTATATCTCAACCACCTCAGTTGGTTAGTGACTGTGACGGGTTTGATAATCAGATTTCCAAAAGAAGGGGATGGAGTTCGGATGATTGCCTTACAGGACCTCAGATCAATTGGCCAGTAATTCCAGGAGAATGGACAGCTGCCAGTCAAGCTTATCAGAACTATGTTCATTTTGCTTAGCAGTATTCACATTCTGTAGATCCCTCAGTGAGATTAACTGCTCACTTTGCTTGGTACCTAGCGTATATGCATAGGCACTCTCATAATGATTCCAAGCCTATTCCAAAGTTGTGCATGAATGTCAATGTGAGTATTGATTCCCAGCAGCTGGATATATTGTATTTTCATGCCCTTTGTTTGCCTAGTAGATACCTGGTCCTGTTAGAAAGGATGTGTTGTCTCCAGTTTTTTCAAAATCCTCCCAAAAACAATCCTTGTCTATGGATCGTTTCCGACAACATCAATCTTTCAAGAGGGATCATCTTCATTGATACCTTTCCAATGTATGGTGGATGCTTTTTAATGAAAATCTCTCTTTTTGGAGGAGTCATTCAGATGGTTGTGTGTAGTGTTTGTGTTGTGCGTTCATTTATGTAATACGAACATGGTGGTTTCTATTGGATTTCGTGTGCGAGCTACATTTTGGAGAATTGTGGTGATGGAGTCGTTATCCTTTACAAATTTGTTGTGATTTTTAGTTTGATAAGAGGTGTTACTGTAAAACGGGTTTTCCTTTCTTTGTATTTTTATATCAGATACAGGTTATAAGTTGGGGTCGTGGTGGATGGATTCTTTTTGAAGAAATATTGAAGATCAAAGTTGCGATTTTAAATGCACTTGTATTCCCTTTTTCCTGGGTCGCGAGGACGCTTCCTTATTAAGTGTGGGGATATGTTGAGTGTTGAAATGACTTGTTTTTTGGTTGATTTTTGTTGTTTTTGAGAGCTGAATGGTTGATTTTATGAGATGATTGATTGGTTTTGAAGTGGTTTGAGAGTGTTTTGGATGATATTGATTGTGTTTTGAAAGTTCATGATGTTTATTGGTGGTTCTGTGATGTTCTGATAGGTTCTGATTGGTTCTGTATACCTTCTGTTTTGTTCTGTTTTGGTCTGTTTTGTTCTGATTGTCTTCTGTAAGGAGGGATGGAGTATTGATTGATGAAGATTGAGATCTTGTGAAAGCTTATTCAATGGTTTGTGAGAGTATGGAATGGTTTGAGAGTGAGTTATGTGGTTTTGATGACCTTCTGTAACCTTCTGTAGGTCTTTTGTAGAGCTCTATCTCTGTTCTGTCCTGTTCTGTTCTGTTCTGTACTGTAACTGTTCTGGTACTGTTCTGTGACTATTCTGTATGCTTCTGTATGTGTTCTGATGGATGAGAGTGTAGCTTGGGAAAGTTTTCTAGCCTTGGAAAGAGGTGAATACAAGTGCAAAAGAGCTAAAAGAAGTGAAAGAAGTAGCTGCTGAAGACTCAAGTGAAAACTAGAGTGAAGTGATAGTAGTGAGCTATGAAAAGACACTGTAGTGGCTCTGGTGACTCTTCATATCAGACATACCTCTTGGGAGGGGTATCCACGACCTAAGAAGGATTATTGAGAGTGATTTTGAGAGATTGTAGAGAGGATATGATGTATTATTGATGGAGAGAGAGAGAGAGAGTCAGAGATAGCCAATTCTACTGAAACAGAGTGATTGTATATGAGAAATTGAGAGAGAAGACTATGAAAATATGGAAGATGAATACTATGTGATGTATTTCCATTCAAAGATGGTATATTCCTTTGCTTTCTTTGTTCTATTGATAGATTTTATGAAGATATTGAAGAATATGGTTGATTCTATCAAATCCGTGGGAGATCTACATGATGCTGCATGAAGATTTGTTGTGCCTGGTGTTCTTTTCTTCATAGTGATAATATGAAACATGATAAGCAAGCTTGTTGATGTTACAAGATAGATTTTCTTGCAAGAGAATTCCCTTTTTCTTGGTGTTCCTCTCGGGGCTCCAGTACATGATCGGGATGCAAAGTTTATGAGCAGCTTTTGGCAGTCAGTTTTCACCTCCATGGGAACCATCCACTACATACCACCCTCAAACTGATGGCCAAACTGAGAGAGTGAAAAAATGGTTTGAGACATACTTGAGGCACTTTTGCCATGATGTGCAGCACAGTTGGGATACGTGGCTTTACTTAGCCGAGTTTGCATATAATAACTCCACACACTCTAGCATTGGAGTTTCGTATAAGGTTTCCCTTCCTACAGTCTTGTTTATTGATAAGATCAATCCTCAGAGTCAAGCTGAATTGGATCGCATGCAGGCTTTACTTCAACAATGCAAAATGAATCTTCAGAAGGCCCAAACACACATGAAACTCTATGCCGATGAAAGACGCAAGCATTTGGAATTCCAAGAAGGGGAATTGGTCCTTTTGAAAGTGCCTAAGTCCCACTACTCCACTCTCAAAGAGGACAACAGTAACAAGCTAGCCCACCGCTTCTATGGCCCATACCGCATCCTGAAGAGAGTTGGCGACTTGGCCTATCACTTAGAACTTCCCCCTACCACCAAAATCCACAATGTGTTTCATGTCAGTCAGCTGAAACCCTTTGTAGCCTCCTCAGTGGACTATGTAGAAGAACTTCCCCCCATCGATGAAGAGGGCATCACTCAATATGTTCCTGAAGCAATCATTGGGCAGCGAGATAAGCACTTACGATCCCGATCTATTAAAGAATACCTCATCAAATGGCAAGGCATACCCTTGGAAGAAGCCTCTTGGCACCCAGTAACCATCCTCGATGAATATTCCTACCTCCGTGAACCCCAACGGCTGGAAGACTAGCCAGTCATGACCCAAATTGCCCAGTTCCCGCCCGCAGACTGCACATTGTTTTAGAATAGTTTTGTACTTACTCAAATCCAATGCATGTGCATTCTACATTGGCTGAAAGTACTCGTCATAAGCTCCATTGCGACATATAGTATGCCCCATTTGGAGCTACCTATCAAAAGTTATGACCAGTTTACTTCAGCCGACCGGTCCAGGACTGCATATTGTCCCTAATTTCTCGACACCTATTCTTCATTGTCAAAGGGCTCTGAGTAGTACTCGGCAACCCTTCCTTAGCCAACCCATCACTCCCCTCTATTTCTCCTTGTTTTTGAGGGCAAAAACCTTTCGAGTGGGGATGGATTGTAACAAGCGGGATACACACCGGATAGGGTTAGACTCCCTGTCACACTGACTGGGGTATTTAAGGTGTAAGAGCCCCAAATTAGGGCAACCAGTTATTATCAAGATCACACTCTTCACCTTCATCTCCAGCTTCCATGGCTTCCTTCTCTTTTCTCTCCTCTTTTCTCTCTTTCTCTCTCCTCTTCTAGTCTTCTTCCTTCTTCTTCTTGTTCTCTTTCTCTCTCCTCAGCTCCCTTTCTCTCTCCCCTCAGCTTCTTTCATTACAAGAAGCTTTGATATGAATGTGTGTGTGTAATGGTAATTAACAATGGTTTCTTATTCCTTTCCTTGATTTCTTATTCATTTCCTAGAATTGTAGGCTAAATGTATGCTAGACAGGTTCAGATAATTCAAACAAGTTAGGAAATGGTTCTCGCAGCACCTACATCCATAGCCACTAGGGATGGAGGACGGGGGACCAAGATGGGGTTCTAAAAATCATATATTTTCTAGATATATTTAAGACATCTATAATGAAACTAAACAAACATGATACTTTAACTAAAATTCTTCTTAAAATTGTCACACTAAAGAGTAAATTTTAAATTTCAAAGAAATTCATCAATCATGAAACTTCAAAGCTGAAACCTAAATGGTTCATTGAACAGTGAATTCTCAAATTGAAGAGTAGAAGTGTATTGCACTAAAGTTTGAAGACTCAAAACCTGAAACTCTCTATTACATTGGTGATAGGTCACTGAAGTCTGAAACAATGAACAATAACAATAGTCGATTGGCACAAAAACAGGTCAATTTAGCTTGCAAACAATAAACACAGATTGCTCTAGTCAAAACACATATAAGCAAGGGTTAGAAACAAGTTCCTTGCCCTGAAATAGGCCCAAAAAACTAAAAAAAGAAAATGGAAAACTGCAAAATACTGAAGAAAGATGTAGGAAACAGGCCGAAAGCTGTCAAAAGATTTTCGCCCAGGCTATAGATCAGTCACAATAGTCATAATCAAGTCAGATCACCAATAGAAGATAAAAAATCAGACCTCAAACATGAGAAAAGAGTAGTAGAAAATCAGATCCTGAAATTTGAAACAATGTCAGAACTTGAAATCTGATACCATGTCAAAAGTGGATGTAACGATTGAAGCGTGGGAAACTCTTAAAATGGACTACTAAACACAAGGAAGAGAGAAAAGAGAAGCACTGCAAGATAGAGAAGAACACTGCACAAAGAACTCAGAAGAAATGAGATGCTTGGGAAATGGAATCCATATACCAAGACATGAGATAATACAGAAGCAAGGTGAGTCACTGGCTATGGAGGCACTAGCACATCTGCTCCCTCTCTCCAAGAACTCTTAGGTGACAAATGAATGACGGTGAGGTGGAAGCCTAAGAATATATAGGCCAAATAAATGCCATAAAATATGGCTGGTCGACTAGCATTAGATGTTGGCTGACTACTAGCTACATAAAATGCTAAATCACAATAAATGATGGCAAATAGAATACCTAAAATACCTATGGTTCCTAGCCTATTGTACCACATGCACAAACTCAGCTTTGAACTAACTAATCTGCTAACATTGTCTGCCATCTACATATTCATACATTGCATGGTATGACATGCAACCACCTAATTGCAGAGTTTACATGAAATATATAAGTCAGGAGACCTGAGGTTGAATGTTTATGATTACAGGCTCTATTCACATTTGAACTCAAAGGTGCTTAACTTATACCATCACGGTCCTTTTTAGGCTAAATTGGCATTTTTAGAAAAGGGATTTTGAATGAATATTGTAGCATGTACTTCCTTATCAATAAGGTAGTCTTTAAAATGCATTACAAGTGTGAAGAAGTTCTTGATAGGATGTACAGATGAAGTTTGGATGTACATGATGTGCGGCAATCGTTCTTATCAAGATCGAAGTAGAGGATGTGGCTAGTGACTTCAACTTGGCCGTTGGCTCTGGGGTAGTAAGAACTGGACTTGCGATGGCGGATCTTATATGGATCTGTCAGCTCTTCCATGATTTTGTTAAGGAAATGAGTACCTCTTTCACTTACCAACTTGAGGAGACTTCCAAAACGGGTGATAATATTCTCGTACATGAACAGGCTACACTGTTACCATCGTCCTGCTTAAGAGCTTTATCTTCACACCACTTTGTGAATAATCCGTACATACTAGGATGTATCTATTCTGCTTTTGTCTGGTAGGCAGATCAATGGGACCCATGAAATCAATCCCCCACTTCCCGAACGGCTTTAGGGAAAGAATAGGTTGCACTGGCATGACACTTGTTTTTGTGGGTTTCCCCATTCGTTGGCAAGCATCACATCTCTTGCAGTAGTCATATATATCCTTGTGGAGGGTCCGCCACCAATATCCCGCTAACAGAGCCTTCCTGGCTGTTGCTTCTCCTGCGAAGTGTCCACCACATGGTTCTCCATGGCATGCTTTCAATACTATGCCAATTTTGTCTCCTGCAACACATCGTCGCAATACTTGATCTTTGCCTTTCTTGTACAGTGCATCACCAAGCAAGGTGTAAGGGACTGATTCTAACAGAAGCTTCTACTTCTCATAGCTTCAGATGCCAGGAGGATATTATTGAGTTGCCAAGAGGTTAGCTATGTCTGCATACCATGGAGTAATTGTGTCAACTAGAAACAAGGAAGCATCAGGAAGGACTAGATCATCCTATTCCTCTTTTGCAGTTTGAGGGATCTGTGATAGATGATCGCCTAGGACATGGGAACGGCCAGGCTTAGTGACCACTTCAAAATTGAACTCCTAGAACAAGAGCAACCATCTCATCAGTTGTCCTTTGACATCTGCTTTGTTCATTAGGAAGGATAGGGCTTCATGATCCACGTAGAACTTGAAATGCGTTGACAATAGATAGTGTCGAAACTTCTCCAGTGCAAACACCATTGCTAAGCACTCAAGCTCTGCCACTATGTAGTTTCGCTCTCGGTTAGTTACTTTCTAACTTGCATAATAGATTGGTTGATCTAATTTAGAGGGGCCCTTTTGACATAGGGCAGCACCTAGCCCTTCAACTGATGCATTTGTGTGCACATGGAACTCCTTCATCCACTGAGGAGGTTCCAAGACAGATGCTTGGATAAGGCACTATTTTAGGGTATTAGAGCCTTCTTCACAATCATCAATCCAACGGAAATCCATATCTTTCCTTAGGAGCTTGTGCAGAGGAGCTGCCTTGGTTGCAAAATGTGCAATCAATCTTCTATAGTAGCCCACATGCCCAAGAAACCCTCTCAATTGCTTGAGGTTTGTTGGTGCTGCCAAGTGTCTTCTCAATCTTCACCGGGTCTATTGAAATCCCTTCTGTAGAGACAATATGGCCCAGAAGGACTCCTAATGAGACGCCAAAGACACATTTGTCTGGGTTGAGAGAGATCCCATACTCTCGGCATCTGTGAAAGCATTGCTCTAGGTGTCCCCAATGCTCACGGATTAAGCTATAGACATAGAAGTCATTGAGATACACCTCAATAAAATCATGCAGATGATTCTGGAAGGCAGCCATCATTACTCGTTGGAAGGTGGTAGGAGCATTACAAAGCCCAAACATCATCACTCTATAGGTATAGGTTCCCCATTCTGTTGTGAAGGTTGTTTTGGATTGGTCCTCTTCTGCAATTTGGACTTGGTTATATCCCGTGAATCCATCCAAGAGGGAATAGAGCTCATGGCTTGTCACTGTGTCCAAGAGTTGGTCTGTGAAAGGGATAGGGAAATGATCATTCTTCATCTTCGAGTTGAGCTTTTGAAAGTCCACACATATTCCAAGTTTCCCATTCTTCTTGGGTACAATCACAATGGGCAAAACCCATTAACTGTTAGCCATGGGATAAATGAACTCGGCTTCAAGAAGCTTCAATAATTCAGAGCACAATAATTAGGATTCATACGCCATTATCTTTGCTTTATAAGTTTGGCATCAGGCTCTAGGTCAATGTGATGTTGGCATACTGTGGGATCAAGCCCCTTTAGATCTTTATATGACCAAGTAAACATGTCTAGGTTCTCCTTTAGTAAGTCTTGCACGATCACTAGTTCTTCTTCCGGAATATTGAGACCCACTTTTAGGTGACGTTTAGTACCATTAGTATCTAAGAATGTCACTTGCCTTTCACCTTCCACTTTGTGAATAAATGTCCCACGGATTACTTCTAGATAGAGGTCTGACTCCTTCAAGGGAGTAGTGTCATCGTCTAATGTTCCACTTGAACCAATGCCCTTCTGAACAAATGACTCATTTGTTTGTTGAAATTGCTGGAAAGGTATTAGAACTTTGTTTGTTTCTGTGTGAGTGGTGATTTCTTCTGGATTTAGGGATTCATCTTCAGAGGATGCGTCTAGGAATGTCACATAGCACGTACCTTCTATAAGCCATGGCTCTGATGGCTCTGGCTTCTGTTGACAAGGGGCATCATCATCCTCTTTTCTCCAGAATGTTTGATCAGGGCGACAAGAGCCACTGGTGAACTTAATTTTTATACCTTTGATCTATTGCTTATGCAGATTGTGTATACTTTGTGGTCCATTGGCCAACCCAAATGGAATCATGGTCATTCCATTCAACACCCTGAGATCTTTGGCCTCCGAGGTCCCTATAGGGACATCAACAAGATTGTCCGCTATGAGAGAAACGTCTTCATCTGCACTTTCATAACCTGATTCATTTTCTTCCTCATCATTTTCATCCTCTTCCTCTGGAGGCTCTGTCTCTGCTTCTGTAGAGGCTCTGTAGGAGAAGAACAGAACTTTCACCTCTACGTCTCCTTCTACTTATGCTTCTGTCTTTGGCTCTGTCTCTGCGACAGCCATGTAATAGGGAGAGCAGTACATCCATGCTTCTATCTTGTTGTTAGAGGTGATTTCAGTAGTCACTTCGAGTTGGAGGTATTCTCCCATGGACAAAGACTTTGCTTCCTTTGGTAGTTGGCTTACAAAGCCCACTGTTAGGGTTAGTGCCTCTATTTTCTTGGGAAAGATCTATTTAACAGCCTCTTCGTCTCCTGATGTACCATCTGCTGTTACTTCATTGCAGGAGTCTGTTATGACTTTGATGGATGTGGATCCATTGCCTTTTTGCAATCCATACAATTTCAACACCACTTTATGGGGTCCTCTGCCTAGGGTTAGGGTTCCTTTGAACCAATCTGTCCTAGCTCTTGCTTCAAAAAGCCAAGGTCTTCCCAACAGCAAAATGTAGGAGGTCCCATAAGAATTTGGTTTGACCACCAAATATGTTAGCCAATAGTATCTTCCTACAAGGGTTGTTTTTACGTATGGGAAGATGCCCAACGATTTAATTTGGTTTGCTAATTTGATTAGCCATTATGTAGGTTAAATTCCTTGCAAACCTAGATCCTTCATTGTCACATCTATCATTATGTTTACTAATGAGCCTCCATCAATCAATGCATCTGAAATAAAGAATCCTTCTATCCATACACTAATCTCTGAGGTTACAAGATCTAGGAAGGCGTTAGCTACATCTACTTCCTTCACAGGTTCTGAGGCTTTTTTGGACTTTATTGTTGTTGGGGAAGCAATCCTTAGTCCGCGTCTTCGTGTCAAGATGCTTTTGAATATTTTTCGGCAATTAGGACATAGCATCAGCAACTATCGAAAGGTTAGGTTTGGTTTAAAGGTGTCTAGGTCTTTAACCAAGTCATAATCTTTGATAGGATCCACAAGCTTTTCCAATCGACTGGGAAATGGGGCCACACCCACTTTTATTTTCCCGTTTTCTTCGAGGAGCAGCAATATATGCGCTTCATCCTCATGAGGAGGGACTTCTGCATTCTCTATTTCCTCGACCTCTGGTCCTACTTTTGCAATTGTCTGTATAGCTCTCTATGGCTCTGTGGTGCTCTGTAATCCTTATTTTAGATTGCATTGTTCTATTTTTCCCGAGGGAGGTTCAATTTCATCGTCTTTGCACAAAGAACGTTCTCTTTTCGAACTACTGGTTTTCCTTTCTTTGATTGTGTTATTACGGCCACTTCCAATTCAACCAAATTGGAAGCAAGTTTTTGGGTTTTCTGTTGGGTATTAGAAGTAGATTTCACAGGGATTAGACTTGGAAAAAATTTTGCAATATGGCCTTCTCCTTTGCATCGGCTGTATAAGGGCTTGTAATCCACATATCTTCTAGGGTTTGGACAATTCGGGGAGATATGACCCTTTTCTCTACATCTATAACATTCCACCTCTGATCTCTGACCACCGTCGAACTGTTGTCCTCTGAAACTTTGAGAGGGAAACCTCCGTTGACCAAAATTAGGACCAAAATCCCTAGGCTTTGGTCCAACGTCCTGTGTTGTCATTTTGGATTCTAGCAAGTTGAATCTTGCATTTTCATCTTTTTATCTTCATTCGTGCATTTCTTTCAGAGAGAAAATATCCTTTGTATGGTTCTTTATCACATCTCTCCCACCTCCTGCAGGAGTGGATATATTGGTGGTATTCACCTTTAGCATCTATAGCTACTCTATAATCACATCCATAACCCCTTTCTTGATACTTGCAAGTGAGTTGGATAAGTAGTCCTTTAGATTTACACTTTCTAGAATGCTTATAGTAGGATTTGGGAAGCTTCTGTAATTATTGCATATACAGGTTTGGTTGGTCCAGAGGGTCCTCTGTTCTAGTTCTGATTCAGAGGGACTTGGGGTTGTTGATTCCAGTTGGTAGGCTTCCACTATTGTTGAGTCACCATTGGAGGAACTGTTTAAGACAACCGTTGTTGTGGTTGAACCATCATTTGAGGCACTATCGTCTACGGCGACCATTGTGGATTAGGTGCACTATACTGTGGCAATGTTTGCATCTGGGAATAGGAGTAGGGAACTATCCCTGAGACTGCATTTGATGGGTATACCATTCCTAGCATGGGAGGGGGTAAGACTCCTCTTCGTGGAGTCATTGATAGCCTTACTTCAACTTCATCATACAATCTTGCACCTTCCACTATAGCTTCTAGATTGATTAGTCTTCTCAATTCCACGAACTTCCAAACTTTTGGTTGTCGGCCTCTGAGGAACACTCCTTTCTGGATACCTTCATCCAAATGATGATTAGTCCATCTCTTTAGGATGGATTCCATTCGTGAGACATAAGCTTCTACTCTTTCTCTAGAGGACTAACTTAGGTTCATGAACTCCTATCGCATCCGCTCTTCAAAACCTTCACACCTGAATTTAGTGAGGAAGGCCAACTTCAGGTCCTCCCATGTGTGAAAAGCTCCTGCTGCTTGTCTCTCATACTATTGAAATGCCACACCTTTGAAAGTAGTGGGAAAGATTTCTAATCAATTCTCAAGGGTTCAGGCATTGTTAGCCACACATGCTACCATAAAACTCTGCTACATCAAGATCAGGGTCTTCATTGTACTCTCCCTTAAAAATTGGCAATGGGACTATATTTTTTGGCCTATCATCAATATTTCCAGGATGAATCTGACTAGGAAGGGGACCTTGAGTCGCCATGGGGACTTCTATAAAGAGTGCTTTTAGGGTGTCAAAGGAGGCTTCTACTGCAAGCTCCTTCTCAGCCTTGATTCTTGCCTTCTCTCTTCTCACATTGTCGTATTGCTGCGCATTCGAGGTGTGAAATCCACCCAAAAGTTGTGTGTGTGGGAGTTGATATTTTGTACATACTTAGTTGTTATGTTTGCATCTTTATTCTGTGTGGTGGGGTCTTTTACTACCTTTTCTTTCAGCTGGGGTTGCACCTGATAGGTCCTCCTTCAATAATGGTGGGCATGAAGGGATGCTTTCAGCCTATGTTGAGCAGGGTCAAGGTGAGAAGGCATTATAATTATACAAACAAATGCAAGATGAGGGCATCTCACCAGATGCTATAACTTTGGCCTGGATTATTGAGAGCATACTGAAAGTATCAAAACTCATTTTTCTTAGGATTGTTGTTGTGCCATCATTATAAAAATGCCAACTTCTGATGGTTTCAATAGTGTATGCTATAAAGAACACTCTATCTACCAACTTCCAGTGGGTTGCTAATTGGACAAATAGAAGATTGTCAGAACACTAAGCATCCCACATATCTTGCTGTTGAGCATCCACGAACAAATTCCAACTCTTTTCTTTCTTGTTTTTGTGAACCTCCATAGACCACGATTCCTGAAACTTCTTCACGATCTCCCACTTAATGATGTTTGGAAACTTCTCAATGAATGAAAAATCTTCCATGGATGGTCATTCTCTCTATTTTTTCTCTTCAGTTTGTTTCCAAATAATTTCCACCAAGATGCATGTCTTTGTTGTCTCAACATGAAGAGGAAATAGTCCACCACATAGAGATTAAATCATGATGGTAATATGTTTCCACCATTGTGGGATGAAATTCTTGTAGAAAGTGGATTTGGAAATAAGAATCTCCAACTCTTTAGTGGAAGAAGGAACTTTGGAAACATCCATTGAAATCTTCTCTTCTTGGAAATGCCATTTCCTTCATTTTCAACCTCTTCTGATGCTTGTTGATGGCAAGTTTCCCTGGCTGTGCACCAAAAACATGGAGCCCCAAGAGAGACACCAAGGAAAAGGGATTTCTACTGTTAGAAAATCTATCTTGTAACATCCACAAGCTTTTGTTTCATTCTTTAGAGAACCACAACTAGGAAAACAACAAATCTTCAAACAGCATCATATTAGATATCTCCCACGGATTTGATAGAATCAATCATAATCTTCAACATCCTCATAGAATCCATCATAAAAAATAATAACACAAAGGAATACACAAATTTTGAATGAAAATAAATCACATACTATTCATCTTCATTGTCTTCATAGCTTTCTCTCTCAATCTCTCATAAAAGATACATTGTTTTGATAGAATTGGCTATCTCTGTCTCTCTCTCTCTCTCTCTCTCTCTCTCATAAATAGTACATCATCTCCTCACTACAATGCTGAAGAATGTCACTTAATCATCCTTCTTAGGTCGTGGATGCACCTCCCAAGAGGTATGGGAGGTATGAAAGGGCACCAGATCCACTACAGTGACTCTTCATAGCTCACTACTGTCACTGTCACTCCAGTCTTCTCTTCAGACTTCAGCAAGCTGCTTCTTCCATTTGTTTTAGCTCGTTTGAACTTAGATTTATCCTTTCCAAAAGCTAGAAAACTTTTCCAATGTCACACATATATTCTACAGAACACTTATAGAAAATCTACATAACAGAATAGAACAGGGAAAGAGCAGAGACAGAGTAGAGACAGAGGCTCTACAGAGGGTTAGAGAAGGTCATTAGAGAACAAGAGATCCTCACAACTCAAACTAAAACCATTCCAAACTATTAAAAACTATTCAATAAGCTTTCAAAAGACCTCAAGCTTCATCAATAATCAATCCACGCTTCATACAGAAGAAAATTAGAACAAAACGCATGCTAAATAGAAGGTTTCCAGAACCAATCAGAACCTCAACACAACCTACCAAAACATCATAGAGCTTCATGTTTCCACTAAGAATCATCATGAGCTTCCAAAACATAATCAATATCATCCAAAACACTCTCAAACACTTCCAAAAACAACCAAACATCACTTCAGTCTCTAAAACAACATCTAATAAGAATCCTCAAAAATTCAGTCTTTTTCCACTCTCTCAGCACTTCCAACCAACATCTAATAAGAATCCTCAAGATCATCCCTACATAAAACAAAAAAAATCACCTTAAAATTCATCTTAGTAACCCCTATTAGCTAATTCTTTAGGATGTCTAATCATTGCAATCTTCATTGTTCTACCATCTTAACCTAAAATAGAGCTAGAGTCAATTCTGAAAATTTAGTAGATAGATAAATTGCTTGAAGAAAGAATATTGCCTGATTATCCGCTATCCAAAGGAACTTTATTTAACATCTTTTCCATATACTCAACTTGAATTTTGAGAGTTTATATTCCAATATCTGTTGGTAATGAGTAGGTAGTATAACACAACATACAATATCTGTGAATTCTAAACATGGCTCTTTGTTACCAATACTCTTCCAATGTTCTTTCAGCTTTTGTAGTAGGATTTCTTTAAAACCAAGAATCTAATTTAAAACATGTTGAAGTGTCAACTACAAAGATGAAGTAACTAAGGCTTGGAACAATGCTTCATATACCCCTATTTCAAGTACTACTAGTTTTGAAATAGTAGGTTTCCTCAACTCTAATTGTTTACGATTTTTCAAGAAATCCTCCTCTTGAACCTCAATTTTTGTTTCTCTATTTCTCCTACCTCTGTAGTTGTTGTATTTGACAGGTTGCTTGATTTTTGACATCTTTTTGAACTTTTCAATCTAGGTTCTTTTTCTTCTAAGCTATTCTCATCACTACCATTGCCTCGGCATCCTCTTCACATTCTTCAACCTCCATACAAATAGAACAATCACACCAAATAGGAACTTGTGGGACACTATCCACATGCTAAACTGGCACCATCCTGAATTGCTGAACTTCAGGTGTCACAATTATGTATCCTCATGTCCTTTAAATCCTAACATCTTTGCTTCTTCCTTAGGTAGGTTTGTGAAAACTACAATGACTCGAGCTAGTAGCTATAGATGAGGTTCTCCTAAAGAGTATCCTTTACTATGGTTCTTCACTATTAGCATTTCTCTCTTAGCTCTATGACTAATCCACAATTCACATTGGGGCCCCATAAAATGTCCTTAGACTATGTCCTTAGACTTTGCACTAGTGCCAAGCTCTTTAGACCCCTTGATTTGCCTTCAAGGTCTAGTGTGTTTCAAAAAACTTAGGGTCCCCTACCCTTTAGGTGCTATTTTCTATAACAACTTGATGACCTATTGTTGATTGTTAAACTCTAGTAAGCGCGGCTATGTATTTCTTACTTAGGATCATATAAACAAATATTAGATTCATGGCCAGTTTTATTACAAATTTAGCAAACTTTCTTCTACGTCCATCTTATAGACTCATAGGGATTTTAATTGTTTGGCTATCATTCGTCAAACCAATTTATTGGTAGTTTTTTTTTGGAAGAGGATTTTGAGTTAGAGGTTTTATTGAAGGACTTCTTACCTTTTGATTCCTTGGTATGCTTCTTTTTCTTATTCTTTTTGTATTTATCATTAAAATGTGAATGAGATTTTGAATCTAAAGGTTCAATTTCATCTTCAAACTTCACATCATCTTTCAAAACACTATCCATATCACATTTAAAATCAAATTCTACATCTTTCTTTTTATGGGAACATCCAAAAACAAGTTGATTTTTCACATGTACTACTGTATCAATCAAAGCATCCAATTTTATTGCTATCCTAACTCCACATTTATGATTGCCCTTGAGAGCTTAGTACTCAACCCCTTCAAGAAATAACTCAAGGGGATCATGTATGAGTATATGTATGTATCATGTGAGTTCAAAATAAGGGATTCTAATAAAAACCAATTTTTTACATACAAAAGATGTTATATAAAAGGTTTCTACATATGAATAAAAAAGGATCATGTTTTATTCAAGAAAAATTCAAAGATAAGGATATTTATAAATAGGCCTTGAACACATGTGATATATAGGATATGTATATAGTGAACCCTCAGAGAGAAATAACAAGTTTTCATATCTAGTGATAGTTTGTTATTAACATCTATCCTATTTAATAGATTTTAAAGTGTTGCACATAATTTTTCACCAACATTCTATTATGCTTAATTGATTTAATTCTAATACATCAATTGTGTTTTATTCTTATAGAATCAAGATGAAAAGGCATTCTTTAAATCATCATAAGTGTTAAATATGGCTGCACTACTAGCCACGGGGACACTAAGCGAGGGAGTAAAATAATCACGCGTCCCTTAAGCAATAACGGCTTTCGTTCGCTGACGCGACGTAACCGTCTTTTAAGTGATAGCATGAAAATTTTTACATTTGCGCGTTGTTTAGGCAATGACATTTGTCACTTAGGAACTACCATTATGGACGTCCCTTAAGCAGCTACAAAAAGTGATGTCTTTTGCGACGTGTGTACACTGTTCTCCATCACTTAAGAAATGCCCCACTCTAAAACAAAAAGCTGAATGTTTCTCTCATTTTTTATGATCAAAGTAAGGAGACCGAGAGCAAGGGTAATCAATGAGATTTGAACCATTGCCTGCTTGCATAGGAATGTAAGTTCTATCTCTCTCTCTCTCTCTCTCTCTCTCTCTCTCTTTCTCTTTCTCTCTCTCTCTCTTTCTCTCTCTCTCTCTCTCTCTCTCTCTCTCTCCCCCCCATTGTCCATTATGCTCACTTGCTCAAAGATGATATTTTCCATTACGCTTTCTATGTTGCTATGGCATACTATTCTCACATCCTTTGGCCTAGACTTCAAAACTTTTCTTTCTAATAGGAAGTGATTGCAAAATGGTGGATTGAATGCAACTTGTATTATGTGACCAAGTTGAAGAGTACCTAAATGGGATTGGGACTATTCCCTATTCCCTTTCCAAATTGCTAAAGGTGACGATCATGTGCATATTTTAATTTCTAGAAGACCATAATGTGAGCTTGCATGCTATTACCAAGACATTGGATGGGCAAGCTTTCATGTATCTCAAGATCTCCTTGAACCCTACAAGTATCAAGTTGTCTTCTTGCTTGAGCACCTATAGCTTTGCTCCATATGACAACTTGCATGGGTAGGCAAGCATGTTCTCATGTGGATGGGAGTGCCATTCAAATGATCTTGACAACAGATAGCTTGAAGTGAGTGTGAAGTTGTATGTGGCAAGGTATGAGGAGAACCTAATAATCTCCAAGCATTAGAACCTCCACAACTCTACAAGTGTTGCAGATTACAAGCAACTATATCATTGGCTCCATTTCAAGCTCGGTTGGCATCTTACATGATCAATACTATCTTTGGTGAATGGACATGGGTTACATTTCAAAGCTTAGGTCAACCCCAAACATCCTTCTTGGATTTTCAAATCCCATGACATGTATTTCAAGCACATAGAAAGACCAACCTTTTTGCCTTACTCTATTTGAGCGGGCAGAGCAATGTGATATAGCATGTACAAAATATAGATAGAGACACCATAGATCCAAAAGATGAGTATAAAGATACTCTCTCCAAACTCAATTCAACATAAGTAGCTTTCTTAGTTCTACTCCATCCTTTTAAGATTAACTAGAACATCATCTTCTAAGAGATCATAAAATTTAGCAATCAGACTCTAGAAGAGAAAAACTTAAAGATCCCTCTTATATCAAACTTCAAGGAAAGCCTAATGGATTGCTTTATGGGCTCACATATACAGAGAATTTAGTCAAACAAGGTAAGGATCTCACGTTACATCTGGATGAGATTATGATACCATGTGAATTCAAGTATTTGACGCGAGTTTCTTGGAATTGGAGCATCTTCATCAACTTTTTTTTGTATCTTTACTAATTCATAGCCAATTTCTAAGCACATCTTCCTTTGGCTACATACCAATGCTGATTTAGGAGTAGAATATTTCCACCACCTCACTGTTGTAGTAGCTTTTGTAGGGCAAGCTTCACCAGCAATTGCTTTTATTTTAAAAATGCCTTCTTCATTAATCCACAGAGAGACTTCAAAAGTACAACCACCAAGATCAAAGATGAGCACGTTCTTCTCCTAGTAGAGTTTGCCTTGTTGTCAAGACTGTAGGCAATAGGAGCTGCAGTTAGCTTATTAATAATTCTCATTACATGGCAATAGGTGCTATAGTCAGCTCATTAATAATTCTCATTACATCACAATAGGTGCTACAGTCAGCTCATTAATAATTCTCATTAAATTCAAGCCAAGCATCCAATTTATCCATCATTTTGCAAAACTCTAAATTTTGAGAAGTTCTCTTAGAATCCACTTGGTCCTATCCTTAAAGCTCAATTCAATGCATACATGATAGTATAGAATTATCCTAGGAAGTATTTCCCTACGTGCTATCCATAATGACCTATAGCCACAAATTCACCTCACAACTTGAGAAGTAATTATACAAATGAGGTGTTTGTTGGCTCAACTCAAATAATATGAAGTCTTCTTTAACTTAAATGCATTAGTTTTATGTTAGACTACAAATATCCAATTCCATAATAGATTTACCAAAACTTAACACAGTAAAACATCACCTTGTTTTGCCTTGTTATGAGCTTGTTTAGACCTATAAATCCCATCCCTTACCAATGGGAACTTAGGAAACACTTAGAATAAGTGCAAAAACTGCTCAAGCACTTGTAGAACCTACAAGAACTCCACATTTCATCCAAATCCTCTAATGCGATATTTGTAAATGAGTCAATTGACTGTGGTACATTGAGTATATTCCATCTCAACCTATGGAAGTCCAAGAAACAATGTAGACTCCATGATGACATTGCATCCTTCAAGGCTTATTGATAAAGTGCCCATACTCCATGTAGAAACTTGAATCTTCATAAACTTCAAATATTTGACCATTCCCTACTATGTGGACAAAAGGAAAGAGCCCAAGTGCTTGCCCATTTTGAATAAACCTTCTAGAGACCAATATTTCCTTTGAATGAAATAGGAGTCTTTATTCTTGTTGAATAATTATTTATGCTAGTCCAAGAAGTTATCCCAAGATTTAAAAAAGCTACAATGATGATGAAGAATCCAAAACCTTGATAGGCTTTAAGCTCTACTACTCTCCATACATTCACAAGACGGATGCTTGGAATGTTGAAGAAGTGATTCAATCTTGGTAAATAGGTTGATGTTGAGGTTAATTCTCATTTTCAAGATTCCAATAATGCCAAAAGCCCCTTGAATAGAGCCAACATTGACCAAAATTTCAAGAAAATTTGAAAGTACCCTTCTATCCCCAAGAGTTCAAGAAAAAAGAATGCCATGAATCTTGGCAAGAAGCTTCAATCTTCAACCAATATTTTTTGTTGAGGTTTCATATAAAATCATTTAGGTAAGATTAGCCAAAATCCCCCTTGATTAAGTCAAGATTTGGCCAAAATTTTAAGAAAATACATTGCATCCCTATTTAGTCCATATCTAGGTTGAAATGAAACTTCAAGTGTAAAGACTGGCTAAGTGTAAGTTAAAATACTTGAGGTTTGAGGAAGATTCCTAGAGCTTAGTGGAGTAAAAGCCCCATGAAATTCTTTAAGAAATTTGTAAATTCTTACTATTGTCCATGACTGTGATCATGGGCCTAGGGTTTTGAAAGCTTATAAGCCCTTCAAGGAATAAGAAACCTTTGATGGCAGACTGAAATAAAGAAATATCTCATGCCAAGAAATATAAGACATTATTGTTGAAGCCATAGCATTAACATGTTTAATATTACTAAGTAAAAGACACCATGAATACAAGACAAGAAACCATAGCCAAAGCTTGAGAATTAGTGAATGAGGGGCTATAGCATCAAAACATCCTCATATTAAGGATGGCAAGGTATCCACCCCTTGGTCATGTTGGGGCATGTAGCTCACCACCCCTTGATCAATGAGAGCTCAAATGGGTTTCATAGGTTTCATACAACTTTCTTCAAGTATGGAAAGAGGGATATCCGCCTAACTCATGTGATGCTTGGGCAGTGTTTGGTGAATGATTGTTGGCCCATTGGGATTCTTTATTTTTTTTGTTTATTAGTTTTATAAGTTTATTTTTGTAATGAGGCTTCATGTAGAGCTTTTTCAGCAACCAAGTACCTATTTTCTACTTGGTTGTTAATTTTAACAAAAGAAAGCAATGTATTTTATATTTAACTAATGGTTGTTTTAATATGCAGGCATGACGAATGACCGTGGCTGTAGAGCAAGGCTGGTCACCAGAAAGTCTATGCTGCAAGCTACTAGACTGTCATGTGATGACCTGTGAGTGACCATGGCAGAGTATGAGGAGTTGTCAAATGGAGCACTGGAGACTACCATGGAGATATTGGGTAGGTCATTGCAGCCTATGCAGCTTGGAGAGGGTACGTTGACTTAGCTGCCTCTAGGAGCAGGCACTTCTTCAACTGGAGATACCACCAGAGCACATTGGTAAGCATCTCAAATGATAAAATAGAAAGTATCTCAAATAATAAAATAGTAATCTAAAAATCATAATGTCTCTTTGATGTCTTTGTATACATTAGGACTCATATACCTTTACCGGGATCATTGAGCTAGCTCGTACCATAGGGTAGTGGTCCTTTGACCTAGAGGTATATCCTTTACGATGACAATGCATCAAGTGAAGTGTGTTTTTCAATAATTAAGAATTCATTGTGTCTTATTTTTCTATTGCATGCAGGCATCGTCGAGAGAGCAGCACAGTGCTTGGGTGATGACAGAACTCAGCAGTCTCAGGTCACCGCCATCCATTGTTGGAGTACCACTATGCCCTTGTACCAGTAGTCTAGGTGTTACCTGTTATATTATGCCCAATGGTGCCATTGACTACTCAGAAAGCGGGTATCGCCTTTCGACGTTGGATGGGAGAGCTATGCTTCTGCTATATGCCACACATTCACATTCTATGGGGGTGAATATTAATTAACATAAAAATGATAAAGTGTGTTTGTTTTCAACTTCTAATGGGCCTTAGTTTTCAATGAAGAGATTAGCACAAGGATGACACAAAATATGTCATCAAGGTGCTGGAGATGAAGTATGGGACATGATGGAGCCATAAGTGGCTCACTGGGGTGATGTTCGAGCTTATGAGCCATCAACACGACTGTGCACGATAAGAAGTGTAACAAGCGAGATACACACCGACTAGGGTTAGACACCCCGTGACACTGACCGGGTTATTTGAGGTGTAAGAGCCCCTGATTAGGGCAACCAGTTATTATCAAGATCATACTCTTCACCTTCATCTCTAGCTTCCATAGCTTCCTTCTCCTTTCTCTCCTCTTTTCTCTCTTTCTCTCTCCTCTTCTAGTCTTCTTCCTTCTTCTTCTTGTTCTCTTTCTCTCTGCTCAGCTCGCTTTCTCTCTCCCCTCAACTTCTTTCATTACAAGTGGTATCAAAGCTTCAGGATTTGGTCCTTTTCCCCTTTCCCTTTTCTCCCTTTTTAAATCCCAAAAACCCTAGTTACCCAGCTTACAGGTATAGGTACAGCAAGAAGGACTACAGTTAACTTCAGCTTTTTGGAGCAAGCAGGAGATATGGCTAGAGACTCAGGCATATCTGGAGGTAAAATGGTTAAAATAGCAGGTCGTCACTTCTTTTCATGCAAATTTTAAGGGTTCCAGGCCAAGTTTAGAGTCCCAAGAGTTGGAGAAGGGCAAAACCTCAGTCACTTTTTGCCTCGGCCCTCTTTCTCTCTCTTCTCCTGCAAGCTGCCATGGTTGCTAGCCCCAAAAAAGCCCCAAGAAACTTGACCTGAAGGTGCTCCCCGACATCAACCAGCCCCGTGATCTCTTTCCTGACCCCCCAAGCTCCTGATCAAGAGGTGGACTGGGGGGATTTGCTGTCCAGGAGGCCTACAGGACAGCCCCGCAATTTGCAGCACATTTTGTGCTGGCTGTCCTGCTCCCCGCAGCCCTCTTGCCACTTCCCCCCTTGTTTCCCTCCCCTCCCTCCCACTCCAGAGCACTGTTCTAGCTCCTTGGTCTTCCCCCTTTGGCATCCTTGCTTCCGGGAATCAGCTCCCATGGTGGACAACAGCTAGGACTATTTGAAACAATTAAGGATAGCCATGGATTCCCCTAAATGAAGCTTTCTCTGACCTTGCGAGCTCAACCCCACAACCCCTTCAGCCCGTGAAGGATTCCTCTTGCCCGGAGTAAGCCACTGAGCTCAGCATGCATGGGAGCTTTGCGGGCAGCCATGAAAGCTTCACTTATAGCTTCCCGTCCTTGAAGCTCAAGCTCGGGGATAAGCTTGGGAACCTTCTTCATCAGCAAGAGCACTTGAAGGCTGAAGCACTCTTCCACGGATGCCCAACAAACAATCGGACTTCATCAATGGAGCAAGAGGCATCATGACGATTTAGGCTTCAACAGTCATCACAAGCATTAAAGAGGTATGCCACTCTGATCTTAATCTCTCAATTTAGCCACTTGCTGAGCTTAATCCATTGTTGGAGAGATTCAAGATTGCATACAAGCATCATACCTCTTCCCGGGATTTTATTGTAATGGCTGACATTAACCCCTACTTTGTCTAATGATCTTGGAAGAATATTAGCCATTGTAAATTAGCCAGTGAGTCACTGGACTGCCAACGTAACCCCTGCCCCAACCCTCATCATTCCTTGCATCTCATGAAAAGGCCCAATGTCTTTTTTCCAATGCATCTCATGCTGATTGCTAATTAAAAATGTCTTACATGTATACTCCGGCTGAGGAAAAAGACCGATGCCAAGCGAGGTGGTAAGACAAAAGAGAGGTGACCCTCCCTTACCACTTAAGACCCTAAAGGGGTGCACAACCCAGCCCGAGGGAGACTTTTCCCACCTCCTCGTGATCTGGAGCCCAATGTTTGTTTGCAGGTGTAGGTACTTCCATAAGCCACACTTCCCTACCTCAATGATCCCTCTTGAATACCCCGCAATGATAATGGCACCCATGTATGCCACTTGAGGTACATGCAGTCAATGGAGATGTATGGTAGTGAATGTACTTATGCATGAATGGAAGAGTTGATGGTTATGCTATAATGCTCAGGATTATGCTTAGTATGCTCAAGATGCTATTGAGGTGTCAGATCAGACCTCTTGATCTATGCTCTATCCATGTCAGACATTGGCACTAAGGGATAGACAGTGTTTTTGGTCACAGTCCTCTAGGACTATCATAAAGATCCAATTGCAAAAGATTTTGTCCAAAAACTGGGGGTAAACGCTATAGCTCATCTTGAAGAGGGATTTTCCCCCTCCAGTTTGAATCAAAAATCTCCCCAATCGGAGTTACGGTGTGAAAGTTATGCCCATTTTTGTGCACTAGGGTCACTGTGGACACGTTGCAGACCGCTCCAAGACAGCCACTGTAAAACCCCTATAGAAGATTCTGATCATTTTCTCTCATAAATGTTAATATCTTATCTTGAAGAGTCCATTGTTCCCTCTGACTTGAGCCCAAAACCTTGGCAATCGGAGTTTCCTACTAAGAGTTACGCCCTTTTTACTGACAGAAGGTCCTATGGACTGCATCCAGATGGCTGGCCAAAAAGGCAAAAGCAAGGCCCAAGAGGAACTCCAGAGGAAGATTAGAGACTCTTGGACCTCCATGAATGAGGAACCAAGCTCAGTGCAAGATTACCATGGTGATATACAGGAGGACATGCCTGAGACAGACCCGTATACCCTTCTTAATCACACCCTCTGTCAACATGAGCTCCGTCATATGGAACGCCACAATGATATAGTCACCAACCACCGCAAGATGATCTCTAAGTTTGATGAAGCAATTGAGCACATGGCTATCTCAAACTCAAAGACCCAACAGACCTTGGAACAGCTCACTGCTCTTGTTGCTCAATTAGCGACCGCTTCATCCCAAGAGAAGACCAATGACTCTAGACATGAGTTTAGACGCCCTCCACATCAGGAACCATCGCATGGACCACAGGGTATAATTGGCGCTAAGGAAATTTCCCCTTCTACTTATGAGATCAGGGAACCCTCTCACATGCATGATGATCCCCTATTGAATTCCCCTATCCACCATGCTGGCAACATTTACTTGAGGCCTTCCCCTACCTTGGGTCAAATTTCACCTGCTTTACCTAGGAGCCCCCATGCACCACATATGAATCAGCCCCATCAAGGACAATATGGTACAAAGGGCTAGCCTGGCAATCGTGGATAGCATGGCTATAATGGACAACATGGGCTAAATGCACCACAAGGTATGTATGGAAAGCAGGGCATGTATGGACACCACGGGATGCACGGACAACAAGGATTTCATGGGCAGCATGGGCCCTATGATTTGTGTGGCAAGGTCATTCTCACAAAGTACAATGGGCAATCCCCCTCACCATCCGACTTGGAAGAATGGACGTCCAAGTTGGAGTCCTACTTCAACATCTACCCCCGCACTGATGAACAGAAAATACTTTTTGCTTCTCTCCACTTGGAAGGTTTTGCCCACAGTTGTTGATGGCGCTATATCAATCGGGAGAATCAACACTTCATTGATTGGGAAGATTTCAAAATGCATATGGTCCAAGTTTTTGTGTCCTCTGTGGAAAAAGGACGGTTGGCAAGAAGATGGTACACTCTTGACCAACGTAACCTCGCTATACGTGACTACACCAATCAATTCATGAACTTGACCATGTATGTGGAAAGCATCAGTGATGAGTTTGGAAAGATCGTCGTAAATGACCAAAGTGCTAAATTGCACAAGTACATCTATGGGTTGGAACTGAGTTTATCAGCTGATGTCATGGCCCAAAAACCCACTACACTGTTTGATGCAATCGAACTGGCTGAGAGGTATGCAAGAAAGTACCATAAGAATGAGCATTTTCAGCAAGGTGTTGGTCCTCCCCGCATTCCTTCACGATCAGCTCCATATGAAGGTGGTTTTCGAGGCTCTTCTATGCCTAATAACAGCCCCAAAGTATCCACTTACCCCACCTTCCATGCTGAAAGAAAAATGGGCACTTTTGGGACAGCATCGAGCTCTATGGCTGAAAATCGGTATGCTGAAAATAAACAATCCACCGCATAACCTTCCCATGGATCCAGTAGTCAACCGTTCATCTCCCCAGATGTTGACAAGGAAAGGAAAGAAAAGGGCCTATGCTTTAAATGTGGAGATAAGTACACTGTTGATCATGCCTCCAAATGCCCCTACAAGTCAGCTAAGGTCAAAGTTCATAGCATGTATGCCATGGAAGATTGGCACAATGAGGAGGATGACCTGGCCACCATCGACCAGACTGAGCCCACGGAGGATGTTGATCACGAGGAGTTCAATGACCAGGAGGATGGGTTTTCCTTTGACCCAGACAGTGTGCCCTCACAGATACTTGATTTAACATCCCACCCACCTCCCACTTCCCTTTGCTCGATCTCCTTGGATGCTTGGATAGGTTTGTGTAGCCCCAATACCCTTTGCATTCAAGGCAGTATCAATGGGAAGCATGTTTTAATCCTTGTGGATAGCGGAAGCATGCATAGTTTTGTCAATAAATCAGCCATTGATCGGTTGAAATGTATTCCTATGGCATTACACAACCCCTTGAAGGTCCAAGTAGCAAAGAGAGAAGAAGAAATCAGCACACATGTATGTCCTGCAGTTCCCTTATGCTTGGCTGAAAATTATGTGGCACTGGTTGATCTGATTGCCCTAGATATGGGCCCCATTGATGTTGTCTTGGGCTGTGATTGGCTGAAACAATTGGGGGAAAATTGCTTTGGACTTCTCTCAGCTTTACATGGAGTTATGATGCATGGACAACCTATCCACATAGAGGGAGTTCGAGACCATGCTGATTTTCAACTCATTACAGCAAAGCAACTCAAACGGGAGTTTAAGAAATGCTCACAGATCTTTGTTTTGTAATTAAATAAGGACAATTGTGATCAAACCTCCACAGTATCATATGACTCTCCCTTGTAGGCCTTACTTGAGGAATACAATGACTTATTTCAGATGCCTACCTCCCTCCCTCCCAAGAGACAAGTGGACCACCCACTTGACCTAGAGCCTCATTCCAAGCTAGTGAACAAACCACCCTATAGACTCTCCAAGTGTGAGCGTGAAGAGGTTGCAAAGAAAATCAAGATGGGTTTCATCGAACCGAGTTCTTCCCCCTATGCATCCCCTGTCCTCTTAGTCAAAAAGAAAGATGGCTCCTTTCGCATGTGTATTGACTACAGAGATTTGAATAAGATTACAGTGAAGAACCGCTACCCCATTCCACGGATTGATGATTTGTTGGACGAGTTAAAATGGGCATGCTTTTTCACTAAGATTGACTTGCGCTTTGGCTACCATCAGATTCATATGCAGGCAGGAGATGAGGTCAAAACGGCCTTTCGAACTGATTGTGGACTTTACCATTTTATTCTGATGCCTTTTCGGTTGACTAACGCCCCTGCCACCTTTCAAAGCCTCATGAACAAAATCCTACAGCCCTTTTTGTTCAAGTTCATGCTTGTTTTCTTTGATGACATCATCATTTACAGCAAGTCATCTATGGAGCACTTGACACATGTTCGGAGGGTGTTTGACATATTGAGAGAGCATTGACTCTTTGCTAAGGAGAGCAAATGTATATTCATGTAGACATCTGTGGAGTACTTGGGACACATTGTGAGCAAAAATGGTATATAGGCTAACCCCAAAAAGGTGCAATGTGTTAAGGATTGGCCCACTCCTTCCACCACCACCTCCTTGCGTAGCTTCCTTGGTCTCTCTTCATTCTACAGACGCTTTGTTAAGCACTATGCCACCATTACAACACCTTTGACAGATCGCTTGAAAAGAGAGTCATTCTTTTGGGATGCCACTGCAAATCATAGCTTCAAACAATTAAAGGACACGCTTACTTCAGCCCCCATCCTTGTTTGCCTTGACTTCTCTAAGCTCTTTACCATTCATTGCGGTGCTAGTGGCCAAGGTATTGGTGCAGTATTGTTGCAAGAGCATGGTGTGATTGCATTTGAAAGCCGCAAGCTTGATGAGAAGGAGATGCAAATGAATGTATATGATCAAGAGATGTTGGCCATCCTCCATGCCATCAAGAAATGGCACCACTATTTGTATGGCAGCCGGTTCCAAGTGAAAAGCAATCACCGAGTCCTCCAATACTTCTTGACTCAGTCTACTTTGACTCCTAAGCAAAGGTGATGGGTGGAAACCTTACAGAACTATGACTTTGATATTTCACACACGCGGGGCAAGGGTAATATTGTGGGTGATTCTCTCTCTCGAATGTGGGCATGCAAAGTGTCATCCATCTCAGAATTGCACAATGATTGGGTTGAAGAGCTCCAAGAGGCTTACTTAGATGACCATTTCAGCCACATATTTCAGAAATTACAGCGTGGGGTTATGGCTGAAAGCTCCCAATATCAGCTCAAGCATGGCCTTATTTGGTCCCATGGCAAGATTGTCATCCCACACACTTCCCCCTTCATGCAGAAGATCATGGAAGAAATGCATTCTTGCCCCACTGCAGGTCACTTGGGTGTTTTCAAAACATATGACAGGATTGCCAAGACCTTTCATTGGAAAGGATTATGGAGGGACGTCAAGGACTTTGTGACCAAATGTGTTCCATGCCAACAGAACAAGGATAGTACGCTCAGGCCCGCTGGCCTCTTGCAGCCTCTCCCCATCCCTGACAGGAAATGGACTCACATCACAATGGACTTTATCACCAGCCTTCCCATGACTAAGAAAGGGTGGAACAGTATCTATGTGGTAGTTGATCACCTTACCAAAGCTGCCCACTTTATCCCCACTAAGGTCCAATATACTGCCTCATAGGTGGCCACTCAGTTCATGGAAAATGTCTTCAAGTTGCATGGTTTACCACAAGTCATAGTACATGATCGGGATGCAAAGTTTATGAGGAGCTTTTGGCAGTCAGTTTTCACCTCCATGGGGACCATCCACTACATACCACCCTCAAACTGATGGCCAAACTGAGAGAGTGAACAAATAGTTTGAGACATACTTGAGGCACTTTTGCCATGATATGCAGCACAGTTGGGATACGTGGCTTTACTTAGCCAAGTTTGCATATAATAACTCCACACACTCTAGCATTGGAGTTTCGTATAAGGTTCCCCTTCCTACAGTCTTGTTTATTGATAAGATCAATCCTCAGAGTCAAGCTGAATTGGATCGCATGCAGGCTTTACTTCAGCAATGCAAAATGAATCTTCAGAAGGCCCAAACACACATGAAACTCTATGCTGATGAAAGACGCAAGCATTTGGAATTCCAAGAAGGGGAATTGGTCCTTTTGAAAGTGCCGAAGTCCCACTACTCCACTCTCAAAGAGGACAACAGTAACAAGCTAGCCCACCGCTTCAATGGCCCATACCGCATCCTGAAGAGAGTTGGCGACTTGGCCTATCACTTAGAACTTCCCCCTACCACCAAAATCCACAATGTGTTTCATGTCAGTCAGCTGAAACCCTTTGTAGCCTCCTCAGTGGACTATGTAGAAAAGCTTCCCCCCATCGATGAAGAGGGCATCACTCAATATGTTCCTGAAGCAATCATTGGGCAGCGAGATAAGCACTTACGATCCCGATCCATCAAAGAATACCTCATCAAATGGCAAGGCCTACCCTTGGAAGAAGCCTCTTGGCACCCAGTAACCATCCTCGATGAATATTCCTACCTCCGTGAACCCCAACGGCTGGAAGACTAGCCAGTCATGACCCAAATTGCCCAGTTCCCGCCCGCAGACTGCACACTGTTTTAGAACAGTTTTGTACTTACTCAAATCCAATGCATGTGCATTCTACGTTGGCTGAAAGTACTCGTCATAAGCTCTGTTTCGACATATAGTACGCCCCATTTGGAGCTACCTATCAAAAGTTATGACCAGTTACTTGAGCCGACCGGTCCAGGACTGCATGTTGTCCCTAATTTCTCCACACCTATTCTTCATTGTCAAAGGGCTCTGAGTAGTACTCGGCAACCCTTCCTTAGCCCACCCATCACTCCCCTCTATTTCTCCTTGTTTTTTAGGGCAAAAACCTTTCGAGTGGGGATGGATTGTAACAAGCGGGATACACACCGAATAGGGTTAGACTCCCCGTCACACTAACCGGGGTATTTAAGGTGTAAGAGCCCCAGATTAGGGCAACCAGTTATTATCAAGATCACACTCTTCATCTTCATCTCCAGCTTCCATGGCTTCCTTCTCTTTTCTCTCCTCTTTTCTCTCTTTCTCTCTCCTCTTCTAGTCTTCTTCCTTCTTCTTCTTGTTCTCTTTCTCTCTCCTCAGCTCCCTTTTCTCTCTCCCCTCAGCTTCTTTCATTACAAGAAGCTTTGATATGAATGTGTGTGTGTAATGGTAATTAACAATGGTTTCTTATTCCTTTCCTTGATTTCTTATTCATTTCCTAGAATTGTAGGCTAAATGTATGCTAGACATGTTCAGATAATTCAAACAAGTTAGGAAATGGTTCTCACAGCACCTACATCCATAGCCACTAGGGATGGAGGACGGGGGACCAAGATGGGGTTCTAAAAATCATATATTTTCTAGATATATTTAAGACATCTATAATGAAACTAAACAAACATGATACTTTAACTAAAATTCTTCTTAAAATGTCACACTAAAGAGTAAATTTTAAATTTCAAAGAAATTCATCAATCATGAAACTTCAAAGCTGAAACTTAAACGGTTCATTGAACAGTGAATTCTCAAATTGAAGAGTAGAAGTGTATTGCACTAAAGTTTGAAGACTCAAAACCTGAAACTCTCTATTACATTGGTGATAGGTCACTGAAGTCTGAAACAATGAACAATAACAATAGTCGATTGGCACAAAAATAGGTCAATTTAGCTTGCAAACAATAAACACAGATTGCTGTAGCCAAAACACATATAAGTAAGGGTTAGAAACAAGTTCCTTGCCCTGAAATAGGCCCAAAAAACTGAAAAACGAAAATGGAAAACTGCAAAATACTGAAGAAAGATGTAGGAAACAGGCCGAAAGCTGTCGAAAGATTTTCGCCCAGGCTATAGATCAGTTGCAATAGTCATAATCAAGTCAGATCACCAATAGAAGATAAAAAATCAGACCTCAAACATGAGAAAAGAGTAGTAGAAAATCAGATCCTGAAATCTGAAACAATGTCAGAACTTGAAATCTGATACCATGTCAAAAGTGGATGTAACGATTGAAGCGTGGGAAACTCTTAAAATGGACTACTGAACACAAGGAAGAGAGAAAAGAGAAGCACTGCAAGAGAGAGAAGAACATTGCACAAAGAACTTAGAAGAAATGAGATGCTTGGGAAATGGAATCCATATACCAAGACATGAGATAATACAGAAGCAAGGTGAGTCATTGGCTATGGAGGCACTAGCACATCTACTCCCTCTCTCCAAGAACTCTCAGGTGACAAATGAATGATGGTGAGGTGGAAGCCTGAGAATATATAGGCCAAATAAATGCCATAAAATATGGCTGGTCGACTAGCATTAGATGTTGGCTGACTACTAGCTACATAAAATGCTAAATCACAATAAATGATGGCAAATAAAATACCTAAAATACCTATGGTTCCTAGCCTATTGTACCACATGCACAAACTCAGCCATCAACTAACTAATCTGCTAACATTGTCTGCCATCTACATATTCATAGATTGCATGGTATGACACGCAACCACCTAATTGCAGAGTTTACATGAAATATACAAGTCAGGAGACCTGAGGTTGAATGTTTATGATTACAGGCTCTATTCACATTTGAACTCAAAGGTGCTTAACTTATACCGTCACGGTCCTTTTTTAGGCTAAATTGGCATTTTTAGAAAAGGGGTTTTGAATGAATATTGTAGCATGTACTTCCTTATCAATAAGGTAGTCTTTAAAATGCATTACAAGTGTGAAGAAGTTCTTGACAGGATGTATAGATGAAGTTTGGATGTACCTTCATGTGGAAAGGCACATGTAAATAATTTTTTAAATGATACATATCTTCTTTTAGGTTTGTCACAAGAAACATGTGTGGACTTGATTATAGTAGCAATAGTTGGTCTAAACATATAAGTGAATATAGAGATTTCGGTACTTGAGTTTATGTTGAATGAAAGGATAATCACAATTTTCTTTGTTGCTTTAAGGGCACACAATTGTTTGGACTCTATGGCTCTTGAAAATATATATACTGTAATCAATCAAAGGGGTGTCTTTGGAGGGTAACCAAATGGTAGCCAAATGTCAAGTGATCGGTTTCCTCCTCTTTTGTGTCTATAATATTGTGGTGTGGATCTTTGTTGTTTTGAACGTCAACAAGGTCATCGTGATTGAAAGGAAGAACTCTATGACTGTCTGATGTTGATGCACCTACATTGGAAGGCAAGGCCGTTTCACCTTGATCATCAGCCACTATGTTTGTGCCATCAAACAACCAGTGACCTCTAGGCTGGACATGCACAACTTGCCACCATGGATGATCATATGCATTCTTGTAGAGAAATGCTTATTTAACATGAGTTGGTAAAATATATGGCTCCTTTGAAGCCTCTATTAACTTGGAGAAATCGATGGTGGACCAAAATCCAGATGGCTCTTGTCTCATTGTGGCATTACTACCTTTGTACTCTGTTCGAAACTAATCCACCTTCAAAACCACCTATCCAAACGCATGAATTGAAACTTTAGAATTATGTATAAATTCAAGAAGTCTAGATGTCACATATATAAGCCATTATTTATTTAAAAAATAATGAAAGTAAGAAAGATTAGTCACATACCATAGGTTCATATCGCTCCTCAAGTGCTGGCGCTCAATCATAAATACCATACTACATTTGATGTGAATGGCATCTAATTAGCCATCACTGGTCAAATGTGGTGGTGTACGCTCTAATCTGTCCAAATCTACTTATTAAGTACCACAAAAATGTGAGACATTTATTGAACGAAAAAATCAAACCCTAAAACCAAAAAACTCATTAGGGCCAAAAACGCTTCAAAAATGGCACTTGTAAGAAAGTGATTAAGTTGCTAATTAGTTGAGGTTTAGGAAGAATAAAACCTCTAAATTTGGTTGTCCAGATGTGATTAATGAGAGAATATTTGGTTCATTGAAGAGGTCGGCCATTAATTGCCCTCATCTTTTAATCCAGGTCAGGGGTCACCTTTTCGGCCGTTTATTGTCTTGGAACTCGAGAGATTTTGTATTTTCGAGATTTTCGTACGAACTTCGCATTTGTTTGCTCCCGCGTTTTCTTTCTATACACTATTCTCTTTTACCATTCCTTTTGCTGCACTTGCTTTCTATCACTGTGAGATTCTTACTCGGTTCATTTGCTAGAATGTCTAGCAATACTACTTCAAATAACACAGGCGCAAGCACACGTAAATACAAGCTATCTATTCAGCTAGATCCGACTTACACATCTTGGAGAAGTATACATCATCGAGTATTGATAGATGAGATTGAAGCCAACAGGTTGCGAACACAAGGAATGAAGCATATAGATTTGTGGGTGGATGGAAATATCTATCCCAGGGATCCTTCTACAGGTAAACCACCTCCTTTTTTGAATGTCCATGACTATATAAGATATGCTGCAGAAGGTTATAATGGAATGCTTGGCTACTGTATGAGGTTATACTCTGCATCTTACACATATATAGCCCAAGTGCACGAAATGAAAAAAGCACTAGAAACTACACAAACAAAAATTTTAGAGTTGACAAGTCAGATTGATATTTTGAAAAATGTTAATAATTCATTGCAGAATAAGCTAATATGCTTGAGAGAAACTCCAGTAGGATTTAGAGAGAGGAAGAGACCGTTAAAAAATATAACCAGCTTGTGTGAGAGAGCAAAGAAAAGGAGACTAAATCTTACAAAGAAATATGTCTCTAACATATTAGGCATAAATATCCGAGAGAATGAGGAAAGAATCAAACTTTTGAAGGAAACCATGAATAAGAAAGACATTTTGAGGATTCTTAAGTCACCAGAAAATGTGGATTTGAGAGGTCCAACTCTGAGAGAGTTAGTGAAGGATTTAAAAGGCACAGTGAAAGCAAATGAAATCGTAGAGACATGTGATACTGTGGGTATAAGTCGAAAAGGTTACCGTGCTATCTCTGGATTATGGTTTAAAAATCTTAAACGCAATAGGGTAACTATATTTGGATTGCCCCGAGCCCTTGCAGTTTCCACTGCAAGAATTTCCATGAATCGCAAGATTCCACATGTTTTTGGAGATTACTTTCACATCGAAAGGTCTATGTCCTATGAAAAACAAAAAAACACGCAATTTTTTATTACAATGAGTTTAACAATATATGGGTTGATCTAAAAAAGGTGCAAATTGCAATGGTTCACATGTATAAAATCACAGTAGAAGAAAGTTATGGTGTTCTAAAGTTTGCCTTGAAGTTGGATGAAGCACAGATTCAAAAGGGACAGAAGATGGAAAGAATTAGCATTTGCCTCATGAACATGGCATTGGACCATGGCAATGGCGAGGGCAAAGCTCCATTGCATAAGATCCAATCCGAGATGGAGATTTGGTGGATTGGTGCAGCCCAGGTACCAATTGAAAATCATCAAACGTTGAAATGGTTGTTCAACCATACAGGTATTCCAAATATCATTAAGTCTCAAAGTGAAGGCGAAATGTTGGTAGTTGATGGGGTTGGTAAATTTAATGTGGAATGGCATATGAGTGCTGATTTGAAAACTATCAAATGTATGCTTGGAATATGTAATGGTGCAAATGCAAAATATCCTTGCATTTATTGCATGGAAAGTATTGGATCCAAAGATTGGAGTAGTTTGTGACCAGTAAGAAGAGCCCCAAATAGAGACTCTATAGATTTGAGTAAATTTAAAAACATAGAAGACATCTGGGATCCCATTCTTTCCATCTCTCTTAAGAATGTTCATATTTGTACTTTGCATGCAGAGATTAGAATAATCGATAAGCTTCTCAGGTTGCATCTCGACTACGTATATTCCATTAAGCCATTATCTTTATCAGATGAGTGTATTGATAAATGCGAGGCATTGCTATCGAAAATGGGATTTCATGGGGGCCAAGTTCACTTAAGAAAGGATCCAATACTTTCAGGAAAAACAAGAGATATCTTGGCCGATGTCTCTATGGGAGGCTCAAAAGCTAGACGATTCTTAGGAAATCATTCAGGAAAGCAGGTGAATGCGGCTTGGGAGTGTTGGAGAGAGCTATGTGAGATCACAACAAATGTTGCAAGCACGCCGAGGCTTGCGTTTCTTAGAATGGAGGTCTGGATACACCTTGATGTTTTTCTGAAACTCCTCAGGCAACATAAGACAACATATACATATGCGAAAGAGTTCAAAAGATCAATCACAAAGCTTGTTCAGGCGATAAAAGAGGCATGGGGAGAAAAAGATATCACTTTTTATCTGGTAAAGTAATAATTATTTAATATCGGCTTATTTTGACAGGTTTTTCAATTGGTATAAAATTTGTGTTACTTTGTATTGCAGCATATTCTTCATATTCATGGACCTTTCTTTGTGGAGGAGCATGGCCCCTTAGCAACTTATAGCAACCAAGGCATGGAAAAATCCCACTATCAAGCACGCACAAGTTATTTTCGAAGCACAAGGCATGGGGGAGGAGTTACAAAAAGCAATGCTTTGGAGGAGCTATTCAACTGGTTTTTTCGACGACAACTTCAAAGAATGCAAATAAAAGACGGCAATGACACATGAGCAATCGCACTTTTATATATAAGAAAGAATATATACAAAGCTAGTTTTCCAAAACCCTCACATTCTCTTCCTCCTCAAGAATCTTTCCTCTATAACGTAGAAATTTTTTTCTCTTGTAGCCAACTATAGATTTTACATCAGTTCTGTCTGCAGCTAAGGCGTAGGATGAAAACGCCAAAAAGTATACTGCTCTAGAAGCAGAGTAACCTGGACCGTAGCAAAAAATCCTAATTGCTGCAGTCTTTTCCAAAAACATTATTTTGTGGGCATTATATTGTAATCCTGAGAAACCTAGAAGCCTTGTAAGAGCTTTAATACAAAGTATCGGCCATGCTGCGTCCTCTAAGAAACTACTATGAAGTACAAAAAAGGATTCAGGGTCAATCCTAGCCAAGTAGTGGCCGAGTGCAATGTCTTTGGTGGTGTTACTAGCAGCTCTCGATCCTTTGCCACACCCCAAGAAGTTATCTGTATCGGCAATCTCCAACTGCAAATAAAAGCCATACTGAATGAGCATGAAATGTAAACCTACCAATGTGTAAAAGCAAATTCAAAATTATCTTACCACTTGATTTTCATCGTACTCCAATTTAAACGGATTCCATAAATTAATTGATGATGCTGTCTCATTGGTGTTAGTCAATTCTTTAACATATTCAGACTCCTCTCTTCCAAAATTGGAAATGCCGAGCTCGCTTTGAATGCGATCGAAGTCCTCATCAGTAATACTCAACTCCTTTTCAGCTTCTTTGGCCTTTTCAAAACAAAGAGAGAATGCCTCACCAGCATCAATAAACTTATCATCTAGAGTTTCTTTATCAAGTTTCAGAATCTCTTCCTTTGATTCATTTTCTGTGTCAATTATCCCATTAGCAGCATCAGATGCCTCTGCAATAATTGCAAGACAATAATCTTCCCTGAGATTAAAAAGTTTTTGAATATCTGATAGTAAAATGTACTCCTTGTCCTTGAAAGGTATACATGGCAGGGAAGGAACAATATGGTGAGAACTCTCATCAGGTTGAGGGTTTGTATCTCCTTGGCTCTCCTCAATGATAGTCTCAGCTTTGAAGTGAGCAACATCCAAATTCTCAGCAATGGAAGCCTCAAAATCTGTATCTACAACCTCCTCTGTTTCCCTTTCATCTGCCAGATCATCCAACATGCAAAAGCTGGCACTCTTTGCTCCTTCCAACTGTTGCTCCTCAGCTTTCATAGGGTATTTAACAAGGATGAATATAATAAAAGCAGCAGATTTTCTCATCATCTTGCAGTTTTTGGAATGAGTGCAGCAAAATATGTCTGTTGAATGAAACCTCTCCATAGAGTGGGCCCTAGACTTCCTAGTAAATACTGCCTTTTCATTTCCTGTTGACCCAATGGGAATATGGACATAGTCAATTATGCCAACTTCAACAGAAGGACCTGCAAGAGTTTCAAACTCCAAAAAGTCCTCCATAATATATTTTTCACAAGATTTCAGAACTTTGTCAAGTTCCCAATCAGGATTAAAAATATTTTTCACAACTCCATAGAATGAGAGATCCATTCCATTCTGAAGCATAAAATCAAGTAGCCTCTCTGATGGAGTGATATCAATGAGCTCTGATACTCCTTGACCTCTCACCACTGGCGTTCGCTTCCCTGGAGATGTACTTGGCTTTCTCACACTGGTGGCAGAGGATGGAGAGGAAAAAGAATGCACAGGCTGATCAGCTGTTGATGCACTTGACCCTTTTGAAAGCCTTCTTCTTTTACCAGTTCCTGAAGAAACCTTGGATTGTATGGGTTCAGACATGTTTCCAACTTCTAACGATACGGCGCGATAAGAGAGAAACGATTCAGACGGAAAGGCCCCCTCGCGCCGTATCGGTGATCCCAGTAAGAAGCGCAAGAGCCACAACAAAGGTGGTCACACGAGCTTCAGGAACACTGAAAAAAGACTAGATCTACAGAACCTCCAAAACGAAGCGAAGAGAGGAAAGCGAAGAAAACCAACAGTCGCCCTCGCGCCGTATCAGCAATAGAAACAAAGGTCAGAAACCGAAAAAAGCCGTACAGATAAGAAACACACCCTTATGTAGGCGCGGATTATGCCACCTGGCAGTACCCGTTAGTGTCATACACGTGGCAGTAGCCATTGGGCAACACGTGGCCGAAAACCACGTGGCGAACAAGTGGACCGGTCATTACTTGACACGTAGCATACGGACCATAAATGCAGATACGTGGCACAATCAGTATCGGACACGTGTCATGATTTACCTGGGTATATAAGTGGTCATTTGTCCGACGTGTACACTTTTCAATTCTCGAGCTCTTTGCTAGCAAAAAGAGGTGTGCCGATACGGAGCGAGGGCGTCCAAACGGTGAGCTCATTTTCTCCTAATCGCGCCGTATCATCTTCTCATCTCCGATACGGAGCGAGGGCGTGCAAACGGTGAGCTCGGTTTTTCCTAATCGCACCGTATCGTCTTCTGATCTCCGATACGGAGCGAGGGCGCGCAAACGTGGTGTTCGTTTTCTCCTAATCGCGCCGTATCGTCTTCTGATCTCCGATACGGAGCGAGGGCGCGCAAACGTGGTGGTCGTTTTCTCCTAATCGCGCCGTATCATCTTCTGATCTCCGATACGGAGCGAGGGCGCGCAAACATGGTGGTCGTTTTCTCCTAATCGCGCCGTATTGTCTTCTGATCTCCGATACGGAGCGAGGGCGCGCAAACGTGGTGGTCGTTTTCTCCTAATCGCGCCGTATCATCTTCTCATCTCCGATACGGAGCGAGGGCGTTGTTCCATTCTGCTCGCTTTGTTCATATCGCGCCATATCGGAATTGCTCATTTCGTCACTTTCCTCGCCAGTTTGTCTTTCAGTTTGTCCTTCTGGTTGTTATTTTACCTTTTCTGGATGGCAAGGACAAAGCAAACTGCAAGAAGAGTGTATATAGATGGGAAGGACAGTGGGGGTAGAAGAAAGTTAAAATTTGATGAATCTAAGGGGGTAGAAGAAGCTGGTCCATCACAGGCTCCAGAGCATTTTACAACAGAAATCCCTCCTACACCAGGTGTTGTCCTTACATCTTCCATAAATGTTTCTTCACCTGAAGTTGAGGAAGCAAAGGATGAGGCTAACCCTGTGAAAGATTCATTCCCTACAATGGTACCTGAGCCCACATTTGCTGAAGCCACTGAACACCCCAAGCCACAGAAGAGGAAGAGGAAGTCCAGGTTCTTCTATATGCAAAGATGTTTCAGTGAGATCAGGAAAGCCCAGAGAGCTACACAGCATGTCATTCCAAAAGCTGCTTTTATAAGGGTGGTTAAAGAGATCTCTGATAGATTGTCTCAAGTGGCAACTGTCTCTGGTCTAAATAAGAAGTGGCAACTCTCAGCCATTCTTGCCCTGCAAGAGGCCGCAGAAGATTTTGTTATTGATTTCATGAACGACGCTTACATTGCTGCTGCCCATGCTCATAGGATCACCCTTATGAATAAAGATTTCAGCATCATTAGCAGAGTGAGGTATAGGTTTGACAAAGTCCTGAGGCCCTTGCCTTCCAATGATCAAAAAGCCATTGAAATCCTTAACGTTCCCCCAAAATTGTCCAGGAAAGAGAAAAAGCTAAATGTTGAAGATGTTAGTGACCTTTACCCTACAAGGGGTGCCACCCAGCAAGAGGCTTTCTTGAGTGAAAAAAATCAGGAGGTGTTTGAAACTGAAGACGATGTTTACAAGAGGAAAGCCGCATCACTTGCTCCCGTCAACAGCGAGAGGATGGGCAAAGTGTATGGGCAGATTCTTGTGAATGTTGCTGGGGAATCTGAGGAGGAATATCTTAGTATATCTCCCGAGGACAAGCCCATGTTGGAAAAAAGGGATGTCCAACTATCTGACTCCGTGGTATTTTGTTGCATAAGGTAAGGTTTTTTGTTGCATAAGTTAAGTCTTTTCAATTATATTTTGGATGAAATTGGTATTGAATAGCTTTTGCTATTATCTGCAGGGCATTGGTGTCCTCTCTCACTCTCGATATCCGAAGAACCATATACATTGTTGATCCACTTCTCTCTGTGGGACTTTTTGCAAAATCTGGTTCTAATATTTCACCATTTTTTCGTAGCTTCGATAGTGTGAGAAATTACCACATCTTTTTCCCTTATGTAGAAAGGTATTTTTCTTTTACTGTAGAGGAGAATTTATGTTCATTTGCTTTCACCCTTCTACTCACCTCTTTTATGAATTTGCAGAGGGCATTGGAGTCTCATCTACATTAATTGTCTTTCAAGGGAAATTATCTTTATGAATTCTCTCAGCGGTGTTCACGGTCAAGCACGAATGTATGTTGGAAGAAAATTACTTACTTTGATTTCTTTTATAAATAATATTTTGAACTTACAAAGCTTCCTTTTGCAGTGCTGCTAGACTCGTTTCTACATTTTTGGATACAACATACGAGGATCTTGCTGATCCTCAAAGGCCGTATACTTTTCTTCTACAAGAAGTTCCATTACAAAGCGATGCGCATTCTTGTGGATGGAGAGTTATCTCAAACATTTGCAGAGCAGTGGATTCAAAGCTGTTACAAATAGAAGGAGTGAATGTAAGTTTATTTCATTTGATGTTTGTGTAACCCTTATCATGATGTCTTTTCACTAACTTATAACATTTATTCTTACAGTGTAGAGACTATCCTGAATCATATGTTTGGTGGATAAGGGAGAGATGCATCGAGCTGATTCTAGACAAAGCAATCACACCGTATGATCCTGACTCCCCTCTTCCTCCCAAAACTTCAATGGCAAAGGGCACAAGCAAGGGAAAGGTCAAGGGAAAGGGTAAGGACAATGGCAATGGTAAAGACAAGGGCAAGGGAAAAGGCAATGGGACCACTGCTGCAGAGTCTAAGAAAAAAGGAATGCCAGTGCTCTCTCCTCTTAAATTTGATCCATCCCCTCTTAAGCCCCAAGAAAGGAGACTACCTGTAAAGGTCAAATTTTTTCAACAATCAAAGAAAGGCCATGTGAGGAAAAATATCTTTGAAGAAATCGATAAAGAATGAAAATAGCAAACATAAGCATACACGAGCCATTTTATTTTGGCTTTGTACATTTTTATGCAATTTTTGTACCTCATTGTGTAATGAAAATTTTCACTTGTAAATCGAATGTAATGTACATTTTATACACGAGCCTTATTATTTTGGCCTTGTACATTTTCATGCAATTTTTGTACCTCATTGTGTAATGAAAATTTTCACTTGTAAATCGGATGCAATGTACATTTTATTTATACACATTCGAAAGGCGACTTGCTTCACGATAGCTTATGAAGTTCCCATTAAAAAATATCTTGAGGACAGTCTGTTAAGATAAATTCCTGCCAAGTTTTCATTCTTAAGGTCCCAAACTCACAATTGTGGGAGACAAACAACTCGTACAAAAGAAAGAGCGCTCGGCTCTTTTACCAATTGTTACACCATTCACTTTGAACTTATATCTAGGGGATGTATTGTCTAGCAATTCCAAGGTATCCCTCACATCTTTCAGACTCCAATTGGAAGTAACACTCACCTTCTTTACTTCTTTATGCGGAAAAACGTGCACCACAAGTTTATATGTTGTGTTCTCTGTATCAGAATCCAAGGGAACCCAAATACCCAATCTTTGTTTGTATCGCCTGTAATCAAAGGCCAAAGCAAGATTTTGGCGAGGGATACTGTAAGCCAAAGCCAAGGATTGAGGGCATGCACTACACCTCAAGATATCACCTTTATGATCGCACTCTCTAGATTTCCAATGCGTCCCTATAGTGTTGTCCAAATCCTCTTCCGAAAAGTTTCTACTTAACCAGGATACCTTCGTTCTTTGTAAATTTGCTGTTTTGAAGCAAGCGACGAAGATATGGAGGGGTACAAACCATGATAAACGTATTCTTCGTGAGATCCTTCCAGCTGTCATGGACTTTTTAATATCCTGAGATATTTTGAATTTGAAACTCTGCACTGTTACCTTGTCAGGAATCTCCCAATTTAGAGATGAAAGACTTGGCAATGGCAAATCTTCGATATTCCCATACCTATCCGCTTTAGAGGGAACCACATACTGTGCATAATATATAAAAACCTTGCATTCACTATAAAAAGACACAGTTTGATCGGCATAAATAATGTCTGCCAATACCTTATGAATGGCATGGAAAGTCCCACTTAGGCTTTCCACAGGTTGCCATTCAATACTTGTTGACGGAAAGATATCTACAATGACGAACCGTTTGTTAGAACTTGCATAAATGGAAAAGAATTATATACGTTATTCAACTTATAACTTACAATGTGTTTGTTGGGGAACACGTTCGTTTGGAGGCAAGTGCATATCCTTGACCATGTAAACATGTTGCACCTTGACAAACCAGCCTTCGGGCATAATTTTGAAGGCAATGATACGCCCCTTCCAGTGATGTTTTATATCTTCTCGTTTTCTTCTTTTCACCTTATGGGAGCCCTTGCAAGATGGCAGCATGGTAACCCAATCATTTACAGCAAAGGTTTTGGGCTCAAAATTTCCATCTACTCCCTGGCTATAGACTGTGCAAGAGTGTATTAAACGAGAAGGGCGCCTGGAGGAAGCCATGAAAAGAATGAAAGCGCAGAGAAAGAAGCTCAAAGAGGGGTGAATGAACTAAAAAGTAGCGCCAAGAACCCAAATGAGTATGTATTGGGCGCCAAAAACAATATTGAAAGATCTCCCGACTTTCAAAAAACTCATTATTAATTTCATCACATCTCTGTCATGTATTTTGTCAGATTTGTAAGTAAATAACGTCTTTGGGACTCCAAAACATGTCAGACTTTAGGGGTTTTGGCTAAAAAAGAAGAGAGAATCACAAAATGGACTCCACTATCTCTAAAAAAGAGGAGACAAGAATACCATATTCTTGCACACGTGGCGAACTCTCTTTGGCCCTTTCCTTAATCCCGTGATTAACAAAAGTGCATTTTTTGAAGCGTTTTTGGCCCTAATGTAGTAAAATAAAAAAATGTAATAGATTCTTTGATATCTTAAAATGTTTATTCCACGAGAAATAAAAAATTTATATATATTTATATATATATGCTCCTTTTATTTGTCTCCACCATAAAGTAGCACCTATTTTTTCCACACTAAGATAAGCATCAACAACTGATATGATGGAATCAATGCTTACTTAAGTGTGGAAAAAAGCAGGCGCTACTGTATGGTGGAGACAAACAAAAGGAAGACTGATATGTGCATAGAGATGTCACAAGACTTTCGTAGGGAGAGATTCCTACGGACCAACTTTCCTCAGCATAGGGTATGTGCAATAAATAACTTAAATTTAAATTATTGTGATCTTTTTTAGATGTATGATAACTACTCTCTAAACTACGCAATTCTAATTTGTGAAATTTATGTAGGAGGCTGCATGGAGATGAGTAGCAGCAGGTCACACATCCAGACTAGGCTGGAGACTAGGCCAGATGGGATGGATTAGATTTGTGGCAACATTTGTAAGTCAAGGCTAGTTAAATTTGGACTTTTATAGAAAATATTGACAAGTTAATAAATCAATAAGTCTTTGGTTTTGTTTAATGCATACCAAAAACTATAGTTGTGCGTCTACAAAGTAAGAGACAGAGTATGCGACATACCACAGATACCGAGCCTTGTGCACGACTCTTCAGGACACAGCAGACCCACTTGTGAGTATCAATATTATATTTTTTTATTTTTTTCAAGTTAGATGTAATATTTTTTTAACACATTTCACTAACTACATGTTCATGTTTGATTTCACTAATTAATACAGGAGCAGCATGGAGAGAGTGATATAGCAGAGGTGGCGACACAAGAGGCCAAGTGGCAATGGCAAGAGACAAAGAGGGGCAGTGGTGGTGATGGTGGTGGTGGTGGAGATGGCAGTAGTGGTGGCAGCAGCGAGACATAGAGGGCTCATGTGGGTCTATGTAGTGTAGCGGCTCTGGCTAGGGTTTTTTGGGTTAGCGATATTAGTCATTTTTCCATAGATTTATTCATACATTTTATAGATGTGACGGTTGACATGACCTATATTTTTTGTATGCACACACTTGTACAAGTTTATTGATGATATACATTGACATTTGTCCGTTTATTTTGTATATAGGAGGGATGATGTTACTATACTTAGACATGTATGCTTTGCATGTACACATTTGGAGATACTTCTTGATGATATACATTGACCTTTGTTGGTTTCATATTTGGATTTGTTTATTATTGAGTACTTAATTTTTTGTTGGTAAGCTAACAAGTATATATTTGAATTTGTTTATTGTTGAGTAGTATATATCCAAAAGTATCAAGTTCTATTCCAAAGTACCAACCTAATAAAGTTAAACATTTAGCTAATAAAGTTTCAAAGTACGTGGTTCCCTAAGAGTATTTGGTCCGAAAGTATCAAGTTTCGAAGTACGTTATCCCCAAGTAGAAAGCTTATAGAGTTATACATGTTAACAAGTTTGTGGGTTTCCATGTTAGGATCTAACATTAAAAAGTTTGTGGTGGTTTCCATGTTTTTCTATTTATAAGTTCCAAAGTATGTGATTCCATAAGAGTACCTAGTTTCAAAGTATCAAGTTTCGAAGCACCTCTTTTATTGGCACCAAGATAATGGCATTAGATACTTGGGGTGAGACATCACAAAATCTCTCTCTTGAATTGAAGTTTCTACTTGTCCTATTTTCATGTTATGCTCTAATGTTAATAACTTTTTGGTAACAAGTTTATGGTTTCTATGTTTTTTACTGAGATACCAAATTCAACGCTATGCATCAACTTGTCGTCAAGTACCAAGATCTATTGTACCGAGTATAAAAGTACGTGGTTCCATAAGAGTACATGATTTTACGGTACCAATTTTGAAGTACCTATTTCGTTGGTACCAAGCGAATGAAGTTGGATATTTGGGTCAAGATCTCACATAATCCCTCTCTTGGGTTGAAGTTTCTACTCATCTTATTTCCATGTTGTTCTCTAACGTTAACAACTTTTTGGTTTTCCATGTTGACGTGAACAATTTCGTGGTTTTCATGTTTTCATTGAGCTACCAAATTCAACACTATACGTTAACTCGTCCCCAAGTACCAAGATCTATTCTATCGAGTATCAAAGTATGTGGTTCCATAAGAGTACCTGGTTTTACAGTTTCAAGTTTCGAAGTACCTCTTTCATTGGCACCAAGCTAATGAAGTTAGAAATATGGGTCGAGACCTCGCAAAATCCCTCTCTTGCATTTAAGTTTCTAGTCATCTTATTTCCATGTTATACTCTAACATTAATAACTTTCTGGTTTTCCATGTTAGGCTCTAACATCAACAAGTTTGTGATTTCCATGTTTTTCACCTAGGTGCCAAATTCAACACTATGTGTCAACTCGTTCACAAGTACGAAGATCTATTCTACCAAATATCAAAGTATGTGGTTTTATAAGAGTACATGGTTTTTAAGTATCAAGTTTTGAAGTACTTGTTTCTTTGGTTCCAAGCTAATGAAGTTAGACATTTGGGGTCGAGACCTGCCAAAATTTCTCTCCTGGGTTGAAGTCCCTATTTGTTTTGTTTCCATGTTAGGCTCTAGTATTGACAGGTTGGTAGTTTCCATGTTATTCACCGAGGTAGTGAATTTAGTGCTACATGTCAACTCGTTCCCAAGTACTAAGGTCAAATGCATGAAGTTCAAAAGTTCGTGGCTTTATAAGAGTACAAATATTTGTATCATTGGTAATATAACTAATTATACCCAGTTATAAGTAATGGCCCATATCAAAAATCCAGGATTGATTGGGACTTCAGCCTCGATGTACATGCTAGGTGTAGTTTTTAGATTGGTTGCTTATGTGTAACAAGAAAATAGCCTATCAACAACTTCACAATCCTAGTTGTTGGTGACTGACAGTCCTAGCCTAAAATTGACATGTTGCTCTCTTTGTATAATATCACACCTGAGTATTGGTACACATGATGTTGTTGGTGTTGGTTTTTCCAACATGACTTCTTTACTTATAAAAGACATTATATTCATAATTGTAGATGTGGATTTTGTAGTGGAAGAGATCCCTTCCTTCTATGAGAGGCATTCTATTTTTTATTTTGAAAATTGGGTTCTATGATTGCGCAAGTTCGGGCACATCATGATCATTGCAAGCTTGTCTAGGTGGGAGTTGGGCTAATCTTCCAATAGAAACAATTCCCTCCAGTCTTTAAGGGCTTGTGGTTGGATGTCATTTGGATTACTATGCCATAGCTCTAGTCCACAAAACCTTACTCTAGAGTCAATACCTTTGCTTCTAGGCAAAGCATGACTTCGAATAGTCTCATTTAACAATAGTTTGGGCATTTATCAAAGTAGTTCTTAGAAAAGTAAAATCCTTTCAAGCTAATTCAAGACTTCATGGTAAGTCTCCTTTCTCTCTCTATGTACATGTATGTGTATTAAGACTTATGATCATTAAAACAAGTACAAAAAATTATTTTTCATCTAATTCAATGATAGTATTCTTAAAATTATCAATACAATAAGTACAAAAACTCATTTATCATCCCATTTAATGGTTCTATTTTAAAAATTATCAATAAGATAGAGATAGATGTTTACCATAATCTATCCCTAAAAAATTTGGAGCGAATCACCTATGCAAAAACTGGACCAAAGTACACAATGTCTAGAGTGACCGCAAGGAAAGCATTTATGTCCAAAAATAAAGAGAGAGAGAGAGAGAGAGAGAGAGAGAGAGAGAGGGAGTAAGAGAGTCACAAAGAGAGAGAGAGAGAGAGAGAGAGAGATTGCATGTGCAAGGTGGAGAGATGCACCAGATCAGATCTAAAGAGAGAGAGAGTGTGTGGGTGTGTGTTTGAGAGGGTGCATAGCAAATGGCAAGAAACAAAGAGAAACATAGAGGAAAGAGTGTTCGGGTTTGTTCACAGGATGGCTTCGTTTAAGCAAGGATAGGAACTTGTCGCTTAAGTGACAGTCAAAATTTCCCCAGAGTCTTACCGCTTATGCGATGCAAAAACGACGCATTTTTGTTTCTTATAGCCTCAAATTTCTCATCACATAAAAGATGTACATTTGCGAGGCTATTTGCAATGTGCTTGTGTATCGCCTATGTGATGATGATTCCTTGCTTTTTGCCATTGTAATAGTGCTAACCCATATGTACTACACCAATCCATTAAGTCGCAAGATTGAGTCTTCGTAACCTGATCATTTACTAATACATCACAGCCACTTGAAACCTCATGGGTTTCAAATTGTGCCATATGCCAATCTAGATCCTCCTTATCACCATAAAACTTGGTCTACTTAACTACAGGGTTACACTGAGCCATGATGGAAGGGATTGGTTTCTTAGGTGGTTTTTGGTGCAATAGATTAAATTGTAACTACCTCCTTAAATTAACAATCTGATTAAGAATGAAATCCCCTAAAATAAGTTGTTGTAGGTACAATATATTAGGAGGTTTTCTCATGAAATAATTCACATATAGACCCAAACTTGAAGCCTATCTTGATGCACATGCATTCTGAGCTTGCACCTTAGATTGCTTATGACAATTTCTTCTTCTTATCAAATATCCTCAAGTATGTTGCAACTATTCCCATCTACAACCCACCTAAGCATGGACTTGTCTTGCTTTGAAGCATGTAAGAATGATATTTGAGGTGAAAGAAAACCACTTTATCTTGTAGACTAGGCATACACCTTTACATGTGCTACAACTGCCATAACTGCCACCACTACCCAACCACAACAAGGTGTTGCATGAAAATCCATCACTATATCATGATTGAATTGATATCTTCCATGATTGTTTAGTAAAAATAGAATGAGACAATATCACCAAGTGTTTTTGACCCTAATATACAACTAGAACTAGCACACACATCTCCTGAAAGATAATCCAACATAGGAAACATCGAAACATCACAAATGATAGAACCTACACAAAAAAAGAACAAAATCATTAGTTAAAATAGCAAAATAACAAGAACATTGTTCAAAATAGATCAATAACTTCCTTCATCAGATTGATACATAATGAGATATTTCCAAAATAGCAAGAACATTGTTCAAAATAGATCAATAACTTCCTTCATCATCAGATTGATATATAATGAGATATTTCCAAAATAACAAGACCATTGTTCAAAATAGATCAATAACTTCCTTTATCATTAGATTGATACATAATGAGATATTTCCAAAATAATTGCTGTTATACAGATATTAACAAATGTCCACTTCACCTATCTAAAGTGCATTCACACTAGAAAGAACTAACTTACAGATCATAAGTGTCTAGCCTAACAAAACCAGTAAAATCAATAGGAGGTCCTATGGTTGGACCATCTAGTGGCATACCTTGATAATACTATTACTGCTACACTACATTTGGAATCTATGAGTGCTATTTAGGTTGGTAAGAATTGAATTTTCCATGATGCGAAGACAAAGCACTTTCAGATCTGGTACCATTTCATGAGGGAACTGGTAGAGGACAAGTCTATTGAGCATGTCAAGATCTTGACTAACAATAATCCTAGAGATTTTCTCATTAAAGTCTCTTAGTGGGATGTTTTATCTTCCTTAGGAAGATGATGGACATAGGATGTCATCGAGATGACTACTCTTCCTCATCCAGTTTTACTTTGCATGAATTTATACTTGGTTGCTTTTTTCTTGTTCTCTCCTCACTAGAGAAACATTCACATTTAGGTCAAAGGTTGTTGGGGTTAAAGGCACATGTGCCTATGCAAGTCTCTATTTACTTTACACACCATGACCGCACACTTGTAGATTGCAAGTGGCAAGTGCCCATCACTATTACTTTATTCTTCCTTCTTTCAATGACTACTAAATAAGGGAAGGCCGGTCACACATTGTGACTGTTAGAGTTCTCACATCATGTGCCTCTCTCTCTCTTGCTCTGTTACTCCATAGCTCAATCTATATTGCTTCTACCTCTTTGTACTTCTACTCGAGCTTGTTCCTTTAGTTTAAGGAACTTGGGGAAGATACTTAAATATGAAGTCTAGTGAAGCATAGCCACGTTGACCAAAATAGAGCTATTCCATTCTAAAAAGCAATAAGAGGGCTTGAAAATCCTTCATCTACTCTTGAAAAAAAGCTTAAGTAGATCCACTAGTTTTCCCCTATCGAGTAAGGTATGGTCCGGAGTATTGAGAGAAACATCATGGTAGGTACACTACAAGATATAGGCCTTATATCGACGTTAAAAGCGACGAAAATGTTCATAAAGAAATTTGCCCTCATCGTCGCAAAAAGCCTCATTATTGGCAACGCCATAGAACAATCTGTATCAACGTCGTTAATTACATCGGTATCAGCATCGCATGATACCGACGCAAATAGCGACACTGATAACGACGCTTTGCAATGCATTTTGCAATGCTAATAGCGACACGTATAGTAAATTTGCGATGCTAATAGCGACGGTAATAGGGGAAAAACAATTTGTGGCATGGCAGCTATTTGGGCCATACAAAACAGTTTCAGTAATGTGTACAATGCTCATGTAAATAAAGGCAAAGTGTACTTAAATCATAACACTGATACATGAAATAAGTTCAGATCGCATAATGAAAGCGACCAGTACAATCATGGCAAGATACTACTACTACATAGAAAATGTCTACACAGATCACGTGACCAAAAAAGAAGGGTATGTGAGCTCCAGGGATCCAAGGGCGAGCTATAGATCATCGCCATCTAAAACCTCGTCCCGCCGCAAAGGAGCATCAAATGGACTCTGCAAAAAAAGAAACAACTACACATTAGTCCACCATACAATAATGCATTCTAATTAAACATGGTAACTACGGACAAGAAAGATGAGTGACTTACAAGGCTACCGCATCCATACAATCGATCGATCAATGCACTGATATCATTCCTCTCTTCATATCGAGTCTCAAGGCCGCTGGGATTGCAATTTGTAATGGAGTGTTGCAAAGAAAACAAAATACAACTGTTAGAAATACAATTGTTAGTACAAAGGATATTGCAAAAAAATAAGCAAGCAAAACAAAATAAAAACATACAAAGTCCTCTAGATATGTCATGTGGCCGCTACTTCCAAGACGATGGACCACTTTGGCCTCTAGTCATGCCCTCACCGCCTTGCACTGCTATCTCCAACGTCCTGGAGAATCTATAGCCTCCTCCCTAAGTTGACGCTAGTCATCTGCGTCTAGCTTCTTGGGCTTTGAAGCCCCACTCTTGAGTGCCTTGCTGTGTTTGATCGTCTGTGTGACATGTATGCATGCATGCACTCCATCATCTAGCCCCTAGAAAACCTATCTGCTGCGGCTGGTACCAGAAACTACTCATGCAAGGATGCTACTATGTAGTCCTTGCTCCCCTCTGGTATGTTCTTCTAATGATCCAAGACGTTGTGCCGAAAAACTTGGTGGCACAACTCTCTCATGCAAGCCATCACCCTCCTCCCCTCATCATTCATGATAATGGCTCTTGACCTATCATCTACAAGGTAGGCATAGCCCTCTGGGGTATGCCTAAGATGGGTCCTCTCCCACCTGCGACCATGCTCCTAGGCATATTGAGGAGACCCATGTACATCTGATGTACCTGCCGGGGTAGTATCTGTCAAAGTAGCACCCATAAGGGTGCCACCTGCGGATGGCTGAGCAAAATCCGCAGTGAGTGGAGTAGATGTCCCCATAGGTGTGACAAATCCTGAAGGTGACGCAACTGTAGTAGAACAACAAGATAGAGACACCGCGTCCGTACCTCCACAGCAACCACCGGAGCCACGCTCTCTCGAAATGTCACAAGAGTGAGGAGTAGCACCTGTATCCGGAGCCGACCGTAGGCTCACTGCATCCGGATCTTTGCAGCATCCCCCTGAACCACTCCCTCCATCTGGCCCAAGTCTGGAGCGTCGACCTCGTCTGCTAGAAACTGAAGCCTCAGAACGCGCCGAAATATATTTAATAGAGTGGCCTGATGTTGTCTGAGATAGCTCCTAGTCTGCCATATCTTTGAATCTCCATCTGATTTGGAGAGATGCGTGAAGTTCAAAAGTTCGTGGCTTTATAAGAGTACGAATCTTTGTATCGTTGATAATATAACTAATTATACTTAGTTATAGGTCATGTCCCAGATCAAAAAGCTGGGATTGATTGGGTCTTCAGCCTCGATGCACATGCTAGGTGTAGTTTTTAGATTGGTTGCTTATGTATAACAAGAAAATAGCCTATCAACAACTTCACAATCCAAGTTGTTGGCGAGCCAACAGCCCTAGCCTAAAATTGACATGTTGCTCTCTTTGTATATTATCACACTTGAGTATTGTTACACATTATGTTGTTGGTGTTGGATTTTTCCAACATGACTTCTTTACTTAGAAAAGTCATTATATTCATAATTCTAGATGTGATTTGGTAGTGGAAGAGATCCCTTCCTTCTATGAGAGGCATTCTATTTTTTATTTTGAAAATTGGGTTCTATGATTACACAAGTACGGGCACATCATGATCATTGGCAAGCTTGTCCAAGTGGGAGTTGGGCTAATCTTCCAATAGAAACACTTTCCTCCAATCTTTAAGGGCTTGTGGTTGGATGTCATTTGGATTACTATGCCATAGCTCTAGTCCACAAAACCTTACTTTGGAGTCAATAGCTTTGCTTCTAGGCAAAGCATGACTTCGAATAGTCTCATTTAATAATGGTTCGGGCATTTATCAAAGTAGTTCTTAGAAAAGTAAAATCCTTTCAAGCTAATTCAAGACTTCATGGTAAGTCTCCTTTCTCTCTCTATATACATGTATATGTATTAAGACTTATGATCATTAAAACAAGTACAAAAAATGATTTTTCATCTAATTTAATGATAGTATTCTTAAAATTATCAATAAAATAAGTACAAAAACTCATTTATCATCCCATTTAATGATTCTATTTTAAAAATTATCAACAAGATAGAGATAGATGTTAACCATAATCCATCCATAAAAATTTTGGAGCGAATCACCTATGCATAAACCGGACGAAAGTATGTCTTCACGTGTATGTCCCCAGATCAAATGGAGAAATTCAGAGATATGGCAGACTAGGACACTGTCAGGCCGCTCTATTAGATCTACTTCGGCGCGCTCTATTGCTTCAGTTTCTAGCAGATGAGGTTGACGCTCCAGACTTGGGCCAGATGAAGGGAGTGGTTTACGGGGATGTTGAAGAGATTCAGATGCAGTTAGCCTGCGGTCGACTCAGGATGCAGGTGCTACTCCTCGCTCTCGTGGCAGTTCGAGAGAGCATGGCTCAGGTGTGGTTGCTGTGGATGTACGGATGCGGTGTCTCCATCTCGTCCTTTTGTTGGAGTTGTGTCACCTCTAGGATTTGTCACACCTATGGTGGAGATGTCTACTCCACTCACTCCAGCTTTTGCTCAGTCATCCGTAGGTGGCACCCCTATGGGTGCTACTCCGATAGATACTATCTCGGTAGGTACATCAGATGTACAGGGGTCTCCTAGATATGCCCAGGAGCATGGTTGTAGGTGGGAGATGATCCATCTTAGGCATACCCCATAGGGCTATGCCTTCCTTCTTGTAGATGATAGGTCAGGAGCCATCATCATGAATGATGAGGGGAGGAGGGTGATGACTCGCATGAGAGAGTTGTGCCAATAAGTTTTTTGGCACAACATCTTGGATCATTGGAAGAACATATTGGAGGGGAGCAAGGACTACATAGTAGCATCCTTGCATGAGGAGTTTCTGGTACGAGCCGCAGCAGATAGGTTTTCTATGGACTGGATGATGGAGTGCATGGGTGCATATATGTCACACAGACAATTGGACGCACGCAAGGCACTCAAGAGTGGGGCTTCAAAGCCTGAGTGGCTAGACGAGGATGACTCGCATCGACTCAGGGAGGAGGCTACAGATTCTCTAGGACGTTGGAGACAACAGCACGAGGCAGCGAGGGAACAACTAGAGGCCGGAGTGGTCCATCATCTTGGGAGTGGCAGCCATATGACATATCTGGAGGACTTTGTATGTTTTTCTTTTGTTTTGCTTGCTTATTTTTTTGCAATATTCTTTGTACTGACAATCCTGTTTCTAATAGTTGTATTTTGTTTTCTTTGCAGTACTCCATTACAAATCGCGATCCCACCGGCCTTGAGACTTGATATGCAGAGAGGCATGGTCTCACTGCATTGATCGACCAATTCTATGGACACGATGGCCCTGTAAGTCACTCATCTTTCTTGTCCGTAGTTACCATGTTTAATTAGAATGCATTATTGTATGGTGGACTGATGTGGAGTTGTTTCTTTTTTTGCAGAGTCTATTCAATGCTCCTTTGTGGCACGACGAGGTTTCGGATGGCGATGATCTACAGCTAGCCCTTGGATCCCTGGAGCTCACATACCCTTCTTTTTTGGTCACGTGATTTGTGTAGACATTTTCTATATAGTAGTAGTATCTTGCCATGATTGTATCGATCACTTTCATTATGCGATCATGTATTTATTTAATGTATCAGTGTTAATGATTTAAGTATACTTTGCCTTTATTTACACGAGCATTGTACACATTACTGAAACTATTTTGTATGGCCCAAATAAAGCACATAGTGCTATATGTGGTAGGGCAGCTTGCTGCCTTGCTACAAATTTTTTTCCCTGTTACCGTCGCAAATTTATTACATGCATCACTATTAGCGTCGCAAAGCGTCGTTATCATCGTCGCTATTTGCGTCGATATTAGCGTCGCATTTGCAACGTTGATACCGATGCAAATAGTGACACTGATAATATCAGCGTCGTTATTTGCGTCGGTATCAGTGTCGCAAATAGCGATGCAAATAATGACGCTGATACCGACTGTTCTATGGCATTGCCAATAACGATACTTTTTGTGATGACGAGGGCAAATTTCTTTATGAACATTTTCATCGCTTTTAATGTCGGTATAAGGCTTATATCTTGTAGTGCTTGATATGTCCATGTGCATAAATTGATTTACTTTTGTGTTTATCTCTTTAATCCCATTTTGTATTCTTTTGCATATCTTTTTTTGATGAAAATTTTATTTTTAAAGCCAAAATAAATAATTATTTAAGAAAAAAACATATTAAATTTTAAATTTCTTTAGTAATGAATACCCCCCAAAATTTAAAGCTTTAATATGAATCCCTCATTTGGATAATTTATTTTTTAAAACCTTACTTTTTAAAATTTTTATCTTGACAACAAGAAACCCATCTCTATATTACTTTCATTACATTTAAAATGAAAAAATTAAAAATAGATAGCAAAGAGAAAAGCATTGATCAAATGTCATTTATCGTCTAAATTTTTCACAAGGTTAGATAAGAAATGTATATATACTTACAAGCATATACACATACATACTCATATACTTATGTAATGTTAAATAGCATATACAATGTACATTTTATGAGAAATTTATATACAAAAGTTAATATGTTTTTGATTTAGTATACCTCTTTACATTGCTATCTAAGCAACTTAATTTGTCAAAAATCTTAGTTTATAACAATATTTGATAACAAGGGGTCAATTTTTGTGTGAATTATAGCTAAAAATTTACATTTTGAACCTATTTTATAACCAAATTTAGTAAATTTCACCCAAAAAAATCCCTCCCAAAGTCCAAAACCCCTCTTTCTAAACCCCCATTCCATATAACCAATTCATCTCCTTCGGCACAAAAAAATAACTATAATTGAATAAGGGTATATATTTTTGAAGATCTTTTGATAACATATATTTAATCAAATAGATTCAAAATTTAAAAGAAATAAAAAAAACTTCTTCTAAGTCCCCCATTTTCATGCTTTTCTTTAACTTTGCTTTCTTACCAACTAATTTGACAAATATTACCTCTCTATTCACATGTACTATAATGTACATTTAATTCCTAATAACATTAAGTTATCATTGCACCACTAACCTTAATTAAAAACACTGAATCTTTGACAAAATAAACTCATAGTTTATATAAATAAGATGAGCCAAGAAGTTATATGTGCACATTGTACCATTTAACCCACATTAAAATTTTAACAAATCCAATGCCCTTATTACTCTTAAAGCCTCACGAACAATCTTAAAAGGACTTATCTTCCAGTTTTTCTTTGCATTGTTTGATGATATTCTCACATATTGTAACCTTCCCGATTCTAGAACACGGATTCTTTATATGAATGTCTTCTTAGGAGGCCAAAAGGATAAAATTTATGAATAAATGGCAAATTTTTTTATTATTCCCCTTTTTCCCCAAGGCGACTGTCGGGCTGGAGCTTGCAGGAGGGTTAATGCCATGCAAAATGGCGTGTGGAGGGAGGGAGGTACCTCTCCCTCTCCCATATAAACCCGTTGTGGGGAAGGGAAGTATTGATGGTGGCCGTGTGAAGAGGAGAAAGGAGGGGGTAATTATCATCACGCTGCTGATTGGAAAGCATAACGTTGGCCGTAGAGTAAGCTGGGGAGAACGGTGGGACACTCCCAGGCCGTGAGGGAGCCGTCACACAGCTGACGCTGCGGTCGAGAGGAGGGGCGACATTGGGAGGAAGAGGAGAGGAAGTGGGAGAGGAGCAGAGGGGAAGGGTCGAGGGAGGAGTGGCCCAACTGTTGGTCCTGTTGGTGATAGTGAGTGAAGTGTCGGCGACGTCCCGCAGTCGAGAGAAGGAGCAAGCTGCCAGCTGCCGCAACAATGCCACCGCCACAGGGGAACATGCTGCTGTTGATCTGCTGCCTTTCCCTTCCTCCACGTGGGCCTCCATTTACCCTAGAAGCTTTAGAAGCTTCTTGGGGAAGCTTCTAAAGCCTCCTAGGAAGCCCCCCTTCATGTGGCTTTCTTAAAGCCTTCCTTTAGAAGGTCTTGTACACCCCTTGCTTCCCCCTTTTTCCAATCCATTAAAGACCATTTAGTATCCTCTTTTTCTTTCCCCCCCGTGGAGTCCCACCTGAGCTTGTAAAAGGAAAATTAAGCTTTTTTTTCCCCCCCTTTTTCATACCACAAAGCTATTTTCTTTTCCCCCTTTCCATGAAGACAATTTACACCCCCGGAGCTTCTACGAAAGGAAGGGAAAATTCATAAGCTCCATTTCTAAGGTTCAATTCTGAAGGACAGTGGAATCACAAAGGGAGTTTCGCGTGCAAAGGAGACGGCCAACATCATAAACTTGCGTCCAAGGCAGAAAGGCTGAATTCGCGATGGCTCCTAAGAAAGCACAAGGTGCAACTGTAGGAGGATCGTCTCCTAACATCCATGTGGACATTTCACCACAAGACTAGGTTCTTCTTCCTAAATTTGATTAACGTCGTAATATTTCAATTATGCATGGATCATTTGAGGAATAAGGATGCATGTTCTTTTGATTGAAAATACTTTGGCTAATAGATCATAATTGAGGGATGCGGTCATTAGTATTTTTCAATAAAATGAACAAAAATGAAGTGAGCATAAGATTTCTATGCATTTCTAGCAAGTCATTTTTATGCATTGCAAAGTAATGAAATTAGATTAATTAATTTTTATAAAACGGAATTATGATAGTACACTTCGATTAAGCGTGGAAGGAATAAACCACATATCGCATTATTGAACATCTTTTTCGAAATGATTCTTAAAGAAAGTTACTAGCAACTGTAGGAAATTGCTAGGGCTGCATGAAGAAGATTTAACTCTGGGCAAGTGGCCTAAAAACTTAAATCAACGAAAGGGTGTGTAAGTTCAGCATACGACAAATTCATTCGGAAAAGAAAGTAGAAAAAGGCTGCATGTTAAAACATAAAATCCTAAAGCTTAGTAGCATGAATCTTGTTTGCATGTTATAGGATGATCAATTGGAATTATGCTATAACTTAATCTATGCTTTGATCTTAACCCGAAAAGTTAGGGTTTATAAATCAAATTATACGTAGATAATGAATCATGTGGTTACGAAAATGGTAGCATAATTATCTTCAAGAATAGACAAGTTAAATTGGTTTAAACCGAAACACCTAAAACCGCGAGGTACTCGTTTAGGAAAGGTTAATTCAATGCAACATATCCCAAAGAGCTAACTAGGGTTAGCACGCTGAGGACATTACCTAATCGCTCTTATTGCTAAAGCTGAAACTTTTAAACCTAAAGACTTTGCCACCTTCACAGAATGTAGGGACAATAGGATGTACTAGTGAGAGACGATCTAGGGCTTCTACCTTAAGAATCTCTCGCTAAAAAGATGAAACTCGGTTTGAACTTGGAACCCTAGGACCGTCAATGTTGGCCTAATGCAATCAAGAACAGATCGTTATATCTAATCATGATTTCATGATTATAAGACTCCATTCGATGGGTAATTAGTCCCATAGATTTGATGCAACACTTGTGCAACAAGTTGCAGATTCACTTGATCTTGTGATTTGATCACAAGGGAATGGCCAATTCCTCGGAATAAGATTGGTAGATTCTTATGCAAGTTATCTTGCAAGAAGATGAATAATCATCCTGATATAGTACATTTCTTGGGTAAAGTGACCAAGATACGGGGATTAGATATTTGCTTGGAAGCAAAAGACTAATTAGTAAATTGGAATAACATATGTATTGCTATTTGAACTTAAGATATTGATTAAGTCGGGTTAATAGGATACGGCACTACAACAAAAAGGCTCCATAGACGCGCTTGTAGACGCAATATTTGAGCTATGTTAAAAATTTCGGGCATGTTTATTACCGCGTCTACTGCTGCGTCTAAAATTTCGCGTCTAAAAGCACGCTTATAGTGAGAGTTACATGCCCATATAGACGCGTGTATTGACACGCTATGAAATATATAATCATATTTATAAAAAAGTGGATATATTCATATTTTGCGTCTATACACGCATGTATCTGCGCGTCTAAAAAAGTGTTTACTCTGCAAGTTTTTGATGAGAATAGATGCGCATTTATCCTGCAATTTAGATGCGCTGATAGACGCGCTCTGGTTTTTTTCCCCCCCATCAACATCAAATTGTATGCTTAGGGAAAACAAAGAAAGATTATTTCGAAGATTTTTGTATTGAAAACAAAACAATGTATGTAGAATACGAAATTTCATATATATATAGATGAAACATTTTTACATGATGAGTTCTAGTGCTTGTGACCTCAAGCATGGTCATGGTCGCAAGCACTAGTAGCTGAAAGTAATACATATCAAAAATGAAAACTACAAGCCAAGGGGAGGCATGCATGCATGGGACTCCTCTACATCTCCTCAGAAGAGGCATCATCATGGCTACCACCACCGCTGCTTGTGCCGCTACCGTTGCCACCACCGCTACTGCTAGTCCCCCCTTCGCTATCCTCAACTACATCAGGGTTCGCCTACACAAAGGATTAAGGTATATAAATACCATTACAAACAATAAATTAGAGTTATCTATACTTTTCATGTAAAAAATAAAACATACCTCTTCTGGTTGTGGAATCCTCATGGCACGATTATATTGCTCCTCCGTGATAAGTCCCTCCTCTTAGAAATGCTGCCAAGTGGATGCCCGGTTATGACCTCGATGGTAGCCTACCTCTCTAGGAGTAGGAATCCTACCAACGATATGATACTACAAAACAATTTGAACATACAACGTATTAGAACACACTACATAATGAAGTGAAATAAATTACAAAAGTTAATTTAAAAAAAGAAATCAAATAATACTTACAAACTCAGCCTCCCATGACTCCCTACCACCCTATCCATAATGCGATGATCCCATGGTTGCCATCTGGACACGTTGCACCTCTGCATGCTGGTGACTTGTCATTTTCTCTGCCGCTCTCTTCTTGGCCTTTTTCCACTCCCTGCGGTGGCAATTGGATGGTTGGCCATATCCAGGGCGCCCTTGCTCTTGTCTCCGTAGTGACTCCTTGGCACGCATCATAAGGTGAAACCTCTTGTTATGAAGCACGTATCTCACATTTGACTGTCCCCAATCATTTGAGAATCGTGAATTCTCGGGATTAGGGTACCTTCTATGTACTACCCGCTGCACCTCTTGCCACAAACCATTTTTTTGGTGCTTGAAGGGAATCATGCAATCTTTGTATGTGGCATGCACGACACTCCTCAAGTAGGCTATCACTTCCCTCCCCTCAGAGTCATGCAAGATACCACCAACATCAGTGAGTATAGTAGTACATTTGTGGAGACTCACCTCTCTCATTTTTGGATGAGGGTGATCGAGAGCCATCTCCTAGGCAACCCCCACAAATCCCTCAACCTCCTTGTCCTCCCGCACGACTCTCCCTCCTCCCTCGATGGGCACTACCCTCTACCTCACTCGATGTACGTACTTCTGCAAATGCACGTGCTTTGGCCGATCCATGTACTTCAGCTGATCCTTGTGCATCAGTTGATCTGTGTGTATGCATAGTGCGTGCAGTACCTATTAGTAGAGGTATGCCAAGGTTTTGGTATTTGTGCGGCAGTGCTAGGCAAAGATGTGATAGGTGTTCTAAACATCACACTGAAAACCTCCTCTGCAGTGGGAGGGCGACCAAGATAATTGGTCATCTCCCCCATAAATTACTCCTGGTTTGGAAAACCTCCAAAAAAGCTACTAACACCTCTAGAAAACTCCGCTAAGGTATTGTTCATGCGTTCCAACTCAAGATCAGTGCTGGAAGATCCAGGATTCCACATCTACATAAGAAAAATCATATTACCGTGTTCAGATAAAACATAATACATGCTGCATCTATATTTGCGTCTCTGTGTGTGTCTGTCAGCGCGTCTATACCTGCGTCTACACTGTCATCTCGACACGCTGACAGATGCGTATAGTCGGACCATTTTTTTCAAACTTGGTTAAAAAACGCGCAAAAAAACCTCCATAGATGACAGTCTATAGCATGTAAAGAGAGAGAGAGAGAGAGAGAAACAGATAGAGAAAGCAAACAAGATTGAGAGAGAGAAGAAGAACTCACCTTCTTTGCTTGTTCCGACGGGTGGCCGCTAGGTTGCAAGCTCCTTGTCTTCCTTCTTTCTTCCCTTGGTAAGTTGCTTGAATCTTCTTTTCTTCCTTGCTGTTTGGCTCTTGTTCTTTGCTCTTTGGCTCTTCCTTCCTCAGTCCTCTTTTTACTCTTATTTCCTTCCCTCGTTGTCTTCATGAAGTGATAAATAGACATGATTAGTGATGTCGAGCTCGAACTGCAGAAAATGCGCAAAAAACGCAGGAAAGCATTGGTTTGAAAAGAAATGCATAATTTTTTTATTTTTTTTAAATATTTGCGCAGCGCGTCTGTAAGCGCGTGTATATGTGCAGATAATACTTATTACACACGCTGACAGACGCGCAGTAACAATTAAACTGATTAGATGCTAGCTTTTGGTTGTTTTTGGATCAACATGACATGACTTTCCTAGTCTTCAATATCAAAATTTTTGCCTCCATATTGTTAGTATCAATGCATGCATTTAGGGAATATGACATATATACCAAATGAAATCACATTTGTCCTTATGATCCAAGTGTAATTATGTCGTCATCTTCTACTAGTATGGGACTAATTAACAATGTATGAAATTCAAGTAAGGATTTTCATAGCCATAAATAAATCAATTAGTGGAGTAACTATGTAGACTAATTAACAATATATGAATATTTACATACAGTTCATCCTTCCTACTAGCATATCCCATTGTGTTTCGAAAGATGTGCATGATATCATTTACAAGATGGGTGAGCTCGCAAGGTATGTATACTTTATACTTATTTTTTAGTTTACATATTACGTACATCACATAGTAAACCCGCTTGAATTTATGGACAAAACTAATCATCGTTCTCAATTGCATATTGGTAGATTTGTGAGTTTGAAGGAAATTGATCCAAATACATTGCAAGAGCCTCGAGTATTGTCCATTGAGGTGGTTTGTTTGGTGGAGGAAACTTTTCCTCACTCCATTTTGACTACTCAAGTACACTTACTCGTACATCTGATTGATGAGATCGCAAATTGTGGGGTAGTTCATGCAAGGTGGATGTTTTTTCTAGAGCACTTTATGAAAACCCTAAAAGATTTTGTAAGGCCAAATTATCCACGACTATGGAAAGATGATAAGATTTGAGGATGACCTCTATAATACCTCAAGGAAAAAGAAGGAGCAAAGCGGATTCCTCTTTACCATGACTATGGAAAGATGATGAAGATTTCAGGATGACCTCTATAATACCTCAAGGAAAAGGAAGGAGAAAAGTGCTAATGAAAGAGGAACTTCGTAAGTTAAACGTATTTTGTGTGCTTAACAGCAAAGTAATGAGCAAATGGGTGACACTATATAAATAAGCAAGGGCAAGAAGAGTAAGCGAAAGGCAAGCATTTTGTGCTAGACATGGATGTAATGTCCCATATCCAGAACATTTAAGTGCGCTTCCATGTCATATTGGTATAGATTGGCTACATGAAGAAATGGAGAATATGGAAAAAGATAAGGTGATGGATATATCGAGGAGTGCGAATATGCACGAGGTTGCTTATCAAAGATGAGACATACTTATAATTAGATTATCTTTAGTTATATATGATATAATAATTTCACATGTTTCATCTTTAACTAAATCATTAATATGATCTCAACAATGTACTACTAGTACACATTGTTCAATGCTATTTGGTGTGAAGGCAAACATTTTCAAACTCAACATATAGATGATAAGAGAAATACCCAGGATTGTGGTATCCTTGCAAACTTCCAGGATATCAATGGCACCATGGAAGGCTATTGTGGCTTGATCCAAGATATTTTGAAGCTTGAATTTAGGTGATTTTTTATATATGTGCTAGATGTGAAGTGGTTTAAAGAAGTAGTAACAACATGTAAGCATTGCACAATTAGACGTCATCCAAGTGGTTTTGTAGTGATTGACTATACAAAATTTCACCAAGGCAAGAATGACACATTCGTACTACCTCAATAATGTGAGCAGGTATATTAGAAGCTATTTATTTTTATATATATTACTTCTTGATACATTCTCAAAATACAATAAATATCTAAGTTGCTTACTTTTTGTTTTTTAAATGCAGGTTGTGTATCACCCAACGGTAAACAATAACCGATAGTGGCACGTCATCCCCATATCTAATCGTTCAAAACCAATATATGGCAATGCTACCATAATAGAGATAGTTGATGACAATCCAACAATCAATGATGATACAATGAATGATGATGCACATGATGATGCCATGATCGATGATATACATGATGCAGTGCAAGATGATCCCCACGAGGATGTTCAAGGAAGCACATAAGAGGATAACAATATGGTTGCAGATGATAATGAAGAAATTGAGCATAGCAATACTTCTAATAGTGGGATAGACTTATTTGTTTCATCGCCTATTGGTAACATAGACCTAGAGGTAGATAGTCTAGCAAGGGCCGATCTCATTGAAGATGAGATTGATCATTCATTGTAGCATATATAATTAGCTTTGAATGATTGGATGTATATTTGTAATACTCAGAAAGAAGTAAAGTTGGTAATGTATTCAAACAAATACTAGCTGTTAAGAGGTTTGGTCATATTTCGAGACTTTATGAGAAATGAAAAATATGTGCGTTTATTTTTGCATCTATAGGCGTGTTTATAAACGCGGATATATAGACGCATTCTGTATACTAGCGTAAATAGACGCGCTGATACACATACTTAAAAACGCGCCCGCTTTTTCGCGTGTACAGTGCGCGTCTGTAGGGCCTTTCTCTTCTAGTGCGGCCCTAACCCAGGATATAGGGTCAACAAATAAACCCTTGGGGATCTTGCCAAGTCGCAATTGATCCCGGATCGAGTGTTGGATGGATTCGAAAAGAAGGATCTTAAGGGAGAGGCAGCTTCAGTTACCCCCGACTGCCTGCCCGACCCTAACCAAGGGGGTTGTTAACCGCGCCGGAAAGGTGGACCGAACCCGCTGTGAGAGGTCTGTCCGTTGAGCACTACTTAGAGGAGGAGGATGCTTGGGTGCCAGAGGGGGCTCTGGCCGTAAATCCCTCGCCTTTCAGGTCCTACACAAGAGGCCAACGTGACTCGGGATTGGATCTCGAGGCCCGCATACTAGTCTACGGGCGGAATCTTGGATTAGTAATCCCTGTGGATTTCTCAATAGCCTTTGGGCGGATTATGGATAAGCCTACGGGTTGGACTTTATGTATTTCAAAGATAAATATGATAACCTATTGAAAAGGAACTTGTTTGACATTGCTTTTCTATGTCAAGTGCTATGATTACGTGAAGAAACTAGTGCCTAATGGATGAATTAAGGAAGCTGTTTGATGCTTGTCCAAATAAATGTGGTAGGTAATTAGACAACTAAAACAACCTGAGGAAAGTGCGGTGGATGTGGCCATGGGTCCGTCCTACGGATGGGCGGTCCCAGTTGGTCGGGAACTTTTCTCAATCATGATGGACAGCAAGAAGATCATTGAAAGGACACGAACAACAAGGGCGTTGACCTAGAAGTCTAAGTTATAATAATCCCGGTTTACGTTGTTTTAGGGGAACGGAATGGGACTATGCCTTATGGCAGAGAAGTCCAGCTTTGCATCCCTCTCGTTTCCCATTCTCCTTGAACGAAGTGTAGCGTGAATCCGCTTCGGACCTGTCATTTTTGCATAAAGTAGTTCGCTTGGGGTTCGATGCTAGTTGCCGTTTAGGAAATGACCAATAGGGAAAACCCTGATTCAGGTCGGTCCTAAGTGGGAACGACCAGAATACTTCCGCTAAGTGGCAGACGTGGAAAGTCCTAGATCGCAAACCCCGTGACATTCCATGGGAGTGGCGGGCGGAGCTTTCTAGACATATTTTTCGATGGACTGCTAAGACGTGACTTGATGATAACAGGTGGACACATTACAGTTGGTATCAGAGCGAACCAACGAAGGATTTGTTTTTAAGAAATCTTAATAAGATGAAGTAAAGCAAATGTTGATGTTCCGAACATTTCCTTACTTTCGATGCTGTCTTGCAGAATTACGAAGCATGGAACAAGTTCTTAGTCTTTCGAGTCATGTTTATGACTGCAATGCATTCCCAGGATTATTGACAAAGGGTTGAGATGATGAACATCCTAGAGCATATCTATAATCCATCGCCTTTGTACATGGAAAGAAGATGGATGGGCGCCTCAGGAATTCATTTTTGTGGAGGCTCACGTAAACTCAACTTTACATATTCGAGGTCGGAGGGTTGAGTTGAACTCATATGTATATGAGGAAATGACCCATGTAATCCCCGCCGACAGGATCAAAGTGTTGGGCGCTATGAAAAGAATGGGTTTCAAAGGAAAGGATACCTTGATCTTCCAATGACTTATCCATTCCTGAAGATCCATGACCCGAAACCATACTATTATCTAGTTCCTCTAGATAAATGTAATACAAAATTATTCTCCCCAAACTAAATGTAAACAGTTGCCCTATCATCCCAAGAAATGTTGTATTCCGAAAGGGCTATGCCCATATAAATACAATAAGACTTCTTTTTATCAATGTCTCTTTGTGCATGAGAATTGATAAGAAGTTAAGTGGTTGGATTGCTTGGTTGATAGCTGAAATAGAGATGAAATATAAATTGTAACGATTAACGAGTAATAATGTTAAGAAACCTTTATCTAGGCACAACCCCAGGTACAGAATCCCAGTTCGCCTCCTACATCAAGTACTACTGTAATCTAGGAGAAGAAGTTTCTTCTCAAGCAGATTAAGCCGCCCGAATTTGACGGGAGAGGCAGGTCCATCCAAGCAGATGCTGAAATTTGGATTGAATCCATGGAGGGTTACTTTGAAGCCGCCGGTACTACACCCGCCAACCAGGCTATGCTCGCCAAGCTGAAGCTCACCGGCGAAGCCAGGCTTTAGTGGAAGCAATGGTGCAGAGATCAAGGGATCGCGGAAGGATCCGTTACCTGGGAAAAGCTGAAGAAAGACGTGCAGGGAAGATACTTACCACCTGCGTATCGCACGCAGAAAATGAATGAGTTCTACGAGCTAAAAAAGCTGGGACTCACTCTTGATGCATACTATTCTAAATTCGTCTCACTTCTTAAGTATGTGCCACCATAGATGGACATGACACAATAAGTGTCAAAATTTTGTGATGGTTTAAACCCACCAGTGAATACCCGTCTCGAATCTATGCGCCCATCAGATCTACAAGACACACTCATTCAAGCTGCGCCTATAATTCAGGAGAGCTGCAGGTTAGGCCAAGGGGTAATAAAACTTGGTCTTATAATGACACAAACAGAGGAGCATTTAGGCCTCAAATGAAGAGAGTTCAAGGTCAGAATCAGGGACAAAGAAAGAAAGCAATGACTAATAATGTCAACAACTTTGTTCCTACTCAAAGCAATGGCCAAAACCTCCATTGTTTCCACTACAACGAGCCCGTCCATTTCAAAAGGCAATGTCTCAAGCTTGGAGAAGGACATCGCCAAGCACCTTTCCAAGGAACTGGCCGTGGTCAGGGAGCCGCTACCCGAGGAAGAGGAAGAACCGCCTATGTTGCCAATAGGGAAATGTGTGAAGAAGAAGAAGATCTGACGATGGAAGCAGAGTTTGAAAGGGTGACAGTCCATGCCGCTCTTCACAAGAAAGGCCCGAATTACTAGTTCTCGGTGATTCAGACACCGTCGGACTATCAAGGTAAAGATTTCAAGACCTTGATTGATTGTGGCAGTACACGTTCCTTTATCTCACGAGTTTGTGCAAAAAGACTAGGAATAGCCATAGTAGAAGCACCTATCTTGCTTGTGGAATTGGCAAATGGTCGTGAGGTTACTTGTACCAGGCAAATTGCTAAGGTGGAATTCTTTCTAGGAGGAAAGACGACTTCGGTCAAATTCAGAGTCATGAGCCTAGGTATCCATGAGTGTCTACTCGGAATGGATTGGCTCAAACCTAATGACGCCCACATTCATTGTGGAAAGGGCCAAATTTCCTTTCGAAACTCTGAAGGGGATTTAGTCTCAACTCAAGGTGAGGCTGGAGTGCCCAAAATTCAATTGGCGACCAAGGCATCTTGGATTATAAAGGGAGTCAGAAAGGGACTACCTATCTACTTGATTAAGCTCAACAAGTTAGATTAGAAGCAGGAGTCTAGTGAAGGACCTTCATGGCTAAAGGAATACGCGGATGTATTTCCTGAAGAGTTAACAGAACTCCCGCCTCCAAGAGAAGTGGATCATGAGATCAAGCTAGTACCAGGAGCTGCGCCAATTGCAAAGAGACCTTATAGAATGTCCATACCGGAAGTGATTGAGCTGAAGGAACAACTCAAGCAGCTGCTAGATCAGGGCTACATCTGTCCTAGCAGTTCACCATGGGGAGCTCCAGTACTGTTCCAAAAAAAGAAAGATGGAATACTTCCATTGTGTATTGATTACAGAGGGTTGAATCAATCAACTATTAAGAACAAGTACCATATTCCTAGAATAGATGAGCTTCTTGATCATCTTCAGGGTGTGAAGATCTTCTCCAAGATTGATCTCAGGTCTGGTTACTATTAGATAAGAATCAAGGATGAAGATATCCCAAAGATGGCCTTCAACACCAGATATGGGCACTTTGAGTTCCTAGTTATGTCATTCGGTTTTATGAATGCGCCTGCTACCTTTAACAGGTTAATGCAGGATATCTTTAGGCCATATCTTGATGACTTCATGCTCGTCTTCTTCGACGACACTTTAGTCTATTCCAAACAGGAGGAAGATCATGAGACCCAACTTCGGATTGCCCTTGAGACAATGAGGTCACATAAGTTGTACGCTAAGATAACGAAATGCGCATTCTTCAAGCGTCAGATTGAATATCTGGGATTCATCGTATCAGTGGAAGGAATCTCAATGGACCCAGCCAGAGATGTGCTAGAATGGCCAATACCAACAACAGTCAAAGAAATACGCAGTTTTCTTGGATTGACAGGATGGTATAGGGTCTTCATAAAAAACTAAGCTTTGATTGCAGCACCTCTGACGGACTTACTGAAGAAGCAAACATCCATTGCGTGATCAACTCCCAAACAAACCAGCTTTGATAGATTGAAGCAAAGTTTGGTATCAGCACCTATCCTAAAACTTCCCAACCTCAATAAGGAGTTCGAGGTAGTAACAGATGCTAGCACGCTTGCCTTAGGTTGTGTGCTCATGTAGGAAGGTCATCCTGTAGCATACTCTTCAAGGAAACTGAAGAGTCATGAGAAGAATTATGCTACCCATGATCTGGAATTGTTAGCTGTCATCCATGCTCTAAAGCTTTGGAGACACTACCTGTTGGGTAACAAGTTTACTCTAGTAACTGATCATAAGAGTCTCAAGTGGATCTTTACCCAGAACGAACTCAACATGAGGCAACGTCGGTGGATTAAAGTGCTAGAGGAGTATGACTTTGAAATCAAGTACCGACCGAGAAAGGAGAATGTAGTTGCTAATGCACTCAGCCACAAGGCATTCCTTAATTCTCTAATCTTGCAAAATCCATCAACAGCTAGATCTCTAGCCACAAAGGTGTCCATGCCAAACAACCCAATACTTGAGTTAGCTAGAGAGGAAGCATGCCATGATCCAGCCTATCAAAAGATGCTAAGGGAGATCTCTATCAAGGATCAGGACCAAAAGCTACAGGCTAAGTATCATGAATTCTCTATCAATAGTGGACTTGTCTACTATAGAACGAGGCTATGTATACCGGCAAGCCAGTCACTTAAGTAGAAGATATTGTGGAAAGCTCATGATTCCCCTTTCTCAGGACATCCTGGCTATGCCAAGTCTCTCAATGCAGTTAGGAAGAGCTACTATTGGGAGAGGCTTAAAGGTGATGTTCTTAAATATGTCACTGAATGTTTGTCTTATCAACGTATCAAAGCCAAACATGTCAAGATGCCATGGAAGTTACAACCACTTGACATTCCCCAAATGAAATGGGAATTCATCAGTATGGACTTTGTTGTTGGCCTACCCCAAGTTCAGGGAGGATACAACTCCATCATGGTTGTGGTTGACATGCTTACTAAGGTTGCACACCTTATTCGAGTAAAGACAAACTATAAAGCCTCAAACATTGCAAGGTTGTTTATCAAGGAGATATTCAAGCTACATGGACTACCCAGAAGAATCATTAGTGATCGTGATTCTCTCTTCACATCACATTTCTAGAGATCTATCTTTGAACTTTGTTTTAGCACAGCTTACCACCCCCAAAATGATGGCCAAACAGAGCAAGTCAATCAAGTTATCGAGGATATACTTAGGGCACACTGCTCTCGTGAACCAAAAAGGCGGATTCAATACTTGCCTTTGGTTGAATTTGCCTACAATGCTTCTTACCAACAAAGCATTCAGATGACCCCTTTTCAAGCATTGTATGGTCATGACTGTCGAAGTCCCCTAAACTTCTCAAATCCAACCTTGAGGGTTGAAGCTTCAAGGCAGATGTTGGAAGAGATGGATGACCAAATAAAGTCAATAAGGCAGGACATCCAAGCCACGAAGGATAGACAGAAGGCATACGCGGATTTGAAGCGTCAAGATAGAATCTTTGAGGAAGGAGATATGGTCTTCATTTGTGTACGTCCAAAGAAGAGTTCTCTATCCTTAGGGAATTGCAAAAAGCTAAGTCCAAGGTATTGTGGACCATAAAAGATCCTTAAGTGCCTAGGACCTAATGCTTATAGACTGCAACTCCCTGAGAACCTAAAGGTTCATAATGTATTCCATATCAGACTATTGAAGAAGTATGTACCTAATCCTAACCATGTACTTGATGACCAACAAGTTGTAATGCCTAGTCAAGGAGTCCTTGAACTACGGCCTGACAGGATCTTAGATGTTAGGGAGAGACAACTGAGGTCCAGAACATTGAGAGAATGCCTCGTCCAGTGGAAAGATTATCTCGAGGGGGATGCCACTTGGATAGATGAAAGCACTCTCAACCATCAATATCCCCAGTTTATCTTGAGATGAGGATATCTCGATTCCTCCAAGGGGGAGAGAATGTAACCTTCCCGATTTCTAGAACACACATTCTTTATATGAACCTCCTCTTAGGAGGCCAAAAGGATGAAATTTAGGAATAAATGGCAAAAAATTTTATTATTTTCCTTTTTCCCCCAGCCGACTATTGGGCTGGAGGAGAGGGGAATAGCAAGAGTGAATAAGCTCCTTGCTGGAGCTTGCAAGAGGGTTAATGCCATGCAGAATGGCGCATTAATGCCATGCAAAATGGCGCATGGAGGGAGGGAGGTACCTCTCCCTCTCCCATACAAACCCCCTGTGGGGAAGGGAAGTATTGATGGTGGTCGTGTGAAGAGGAGAAAGGAGGATGTATTTATCATCACACTACTGATTGGAAAGCGTAACGCTAGCCGTGGAGTAAGCTAGGGAGAACGGGATGCTGCTAGGCCGTAAGGGAGCCCTCACACTGCTGATGCTACGGTCGAGAGGAGGGGCGATGTCGGGAGGAAGAGGAGAGAAAGTGGGAGAGGAGCAGAGGGGAAGGGTCGAGGGAGGAGTGGCCCGACTGTTGGTGCTGTTGGTGATAGTGAGGGAAGTGTCGACGACGTCCCGCGATCGAGAGAAGGAGCAAGCCACCAGTTGCCGCAATAGTGCCACCGCCATAGGGGAACATGATGCTGTTGATCTACCACCTTTCCCTTCCTCCACGTGGGCCACCATTTACCCAGAAGCTTTAGAAGCTTCTAAAGCCTCCTAGGAAGCCCTCCTTCATGTGGCTTCCTTAAGGCCTTCCTTTAGAAGGTCTTGTATACCCCTTGCTTCCCCCTTTTTCCAATCCATTAAAGACCAGGAACTTTTCTCAAATCACGATGGACAACAGGAAGATCGTTCAAAGGACACGAACAGCAAGGGCGCTGACCTAGAGTTTAGATTATAAATGATCCCGATTTACACTATTTTAGGGGAAGGGAATGGGACTATGCCTTATGGCAGAGAGGTTGAGCTTCGCATCCCTCTCATTTTCCATTCTCCTTGAACCAAGTGCAGTGTGAATCCGCTTCAGACCTGCTATTTCTGCGTAAAGTAGTTCGCTTGGGTTCGACGCTAGTTGCCGTTTGGAAATGACCAATAGGAAAAACCCTAATTCAGGTCGGTCCTAAGTGGGAATGGCCGGAATACTTCTGCTATGTGGCAGACGCGGAGAGTCCTAGATCGCAAACCCCGTAACATTCCATGGGAGTGCTAGGCGGAGCTTTCTAGACATCCTTTCCGATGGACTACTAAGACATGTCCTGAAGATAACAGGTGGACACGTTACAGAAGGGATTTATTCTCTTATAACTCAACAAAATTAATGTATGTAAAGTCTCCATCCAGGCCTACAGTATGTAAAGTCTAATATGCTATGCATGGGGATGAGGGAGTAGCTATCCTATGCTTCCCATCCCGTGGTATTGCACCAGACCTCACCACCTTTTTTCCTTTGTGTGCACCTTTAACAAAACCTCTCTCTACTACTACTACTACTACTACTACTACTACTACTACTACTACTACTACTACTACTACTACTACTACTACTACTACTACTACTACTACTACTACTACTACTACTACTACTACTACTACTACTACTACTACTACTACTACTACTACTACTACTACTACTACTACTACTACTACTACTACTACTACTACTACTACTACTACTACTACTACTACTACTACTACTACTACTACTACTACTACTACTACTACTACTACTACTACTACTACTACTACTACTACTACTACTACTACTACTACTACTACTACTACTACTACCATCCCGTGGTATTGCACCAGACCTCACCACCTTTTTTCCTTTGTGTGCACCTTTAACAAAACCTCTCTCTACTACTACTACTACTACTACTACTACTACTACTACTACTACTACTACTACCATCCCGTGGTATTGCACCAGACCTCACCACCTTTTTTCCTTTGTGTGCACCTTTAACAAAACCTCTCTCTACTACTACTACTACTACTACTACTACTACTACTACTACTACTACTACTCACCTTCTCGAGGCGTTGAACACACCCAAGATGCACCCTAAAGAAAATCTCTCTCTCTCTCTCTCTCTCTCTCTCTCTCTCTCTCTCTGTGCACCACCACTACTACCACCACCACCATTACTACTAGTACCACTACAAACAAGAAAAGAAGAAATTAAAGAACTACTACTACAACTACTATTATTACTACTACAAACAATAAAAGAAGAAATTAAAGAACAAGATCTTACTCTCTCTTTGTTTTTTATCCATTCATTCTCCTCTCTCTCTCCCTCCCTCTATCTTTCTCTCTTTCTTTATTATGTTTCATATTTTTCCCCTCTCTCTCTCTTGTTCCTTATTTCTTTTTCTCTCTTCCTCTCCCTCTCTCATTTCCTCTTTTTCTCTCTCAGTACACATCATGTTTAACAAAAACAAGCAAAAGAAAAGGAAAAAAACAAAAACAAACCAAGAAACACAATATTAGTGAGTTTGGGAATCTCCCAATTTCCATTTTTCGAATACTAAAAAGGTGGCACCTAGATAACATGCCCATAAGTTTCTCAAAACCATGTGGTGTGACCTATCATTGGAAAGCGCTTGAAAAATGGGATCTATACAGCGCTCGATTTGGAGTTATAGTGTTCAAGTTATGACAAATCCAAAGATTTGACCACGTATCCCAAACTCATGGGAAATTCGGCGGCTCCTCTTTGTGATGGTGGCTGCCTCTTTGCCCTCAATGCACTTCCTCCTCTTCTTTGCAAACAGCGGCGATGGTGGTGAGAAGCTCTCCTTCTCCCTCTTTCTCTCTTTCTCTCCCTCTCCCTCTCAAACACAAGATGCAATTTTCTCTCCCTTTCGCTCCCTCTTTCGTTGTTTTGTGCAAAATGCGGCGCTCGGGTTTTGGCCCGCTTTTTTTCGCCTGAGTGCTGTCGCTATTTGCATTGCAAATGCGAGGCAAATAGTGACACCGCTAATTTGCATTGGAAATGACCATCCCTATAATCCTATATCCTTGTAGTGTGGGACTTAAAGTTGGCCAATTATCAACACATGAATGGTTGGTTGTAAAGAACACATGAAGTAAATTGCCATGCCATAATTGGAGGGGCCATAACCCTTGAATTTCCAATTTAAAAAACATACCTACATGCAAAGAAGTTAGTACAAATACCAATCAACATATCCCATTGCACGCTTAACCATCTCATCCTGGAATGCAAGTATCAATGCAAGGCAATGATTTGGTTGTAAACCCATGTTAGATAGTTCTTAGAATGAAAAGAACTACCTAGGGAGCCTAAGGATTATAGGAGACACGTTTCTCATACCATATGTACTTAAATTTGACTTTTGTAAATTACCCATAATCAATATGAGTGGCCTAGCTATCCTTCCTCAAACCTGTATCTTCCAAGAAAACATTTATCCTTTTAATGGCACTAGACATATTGTATCCATCTCATTCTTTCCCCTATCAGGTTTCCATAACCCAAAATGCTTTTCATGGACCAAACGTATACATCATTTCCCCCTTTTTGGTGCTCCTTAATCTAAGCTATGATTTGTGAGCTATTAGTAGTAACCAAACGTTTCGTTCTTTTAGTTGCATGTAATCTTCGAGTCTACATAATTTGTGCTTACACATGGTTCTTGTTTGCCATTTTTCCTTGACACATTCATGTGCATGCATTGATTTTCTTTTGCATTCATCTCTTTAATCCCCTTTTGTATTCTTGTGAATTGTTGAAGCATGTAGGATTGAAGGTCTACCATAGGGGTAAGAGACAAAAGGGTGTAGGGAGATTGAGAGATAAAAGAAGATGAAAGAAAGAGAATTTAAAATTTGAAATATTTACTAGAAATAGATAGAGGTGAAACCAAGTGACTTCATTTTACATGGCTAAGTAGAGAAATCAATCTACAATACATCTAATAGATGTGATAGATGTGCCCAAGACAAAGGCACATTGGGATAATAGCCCAACATAAACTAAGACTATGGCTCAATATATGCGCAAATACATAAATAATATTTCCTAAACATTATCTAAAAGCTATAGATAACACCTCAAAATCTCATGCATACATCAATCTAACGATAAAAGATGGTAGTTGGCACCATTGTAGACTACATATGAATAGGAATGCATAAATCCCAAAAAATACCCTCTACGGGCCTTGAAAAGCACATCAACCCTATACTTACAGTTTTATGATAATACCAAAATATGGCATATATATAGCCCCAAATTCAAGAAAAAATCTTTATCTTTGTTATCTATACTATATCTACCAAAGGTAGAGATTAAGAATCAAGTAGCAAAACTCAAGAGAAGCTCTATTTGAGTGTAAAATCTCTTTTTTCAGCTTACTACCTTATTCTTTAATGTGATTCACTACCGAAAATAGCCCATATGAAGAGCATAAGCCCATCGAAAAATACTCTTTCATGATCAACGGAGGCTCACTTGATGTTCCAGACTAGGAATAAAGTGAGAGATTGCCTCAAAGACCTTGTAAGAAATGAAGATCATCAGAGATAACTTGCTACCTTCTCTTTCCCCATTTTTCCATGATGTTCAAAAACAGTCTCAACATTCTCTTCTCTCCTCACCAATGCTAAGCCTCTAGCCCACTTACTTTCTTTGGCTCCTCCCTCCACCTTTACCTTGTCTCCTCTCCAAGTTATCATTCCATATTACAAGTCGAACTACTCCCACTCAGATCGTAAGACATCAAGAGTGTAAACATCCCATTCTGAATGTATCCCTTAGTATCCATCCTTGGAAATGATAGCTCCTGTAACATTTCAAACCTTTTGAATCCACCGAGCATCCCAAGTTTAGATGTCAACTCATCTTTAGTTGCATCTTCCATATCTGCCACTAATTCCTCTTCCTCATTTATGTTAATCTACTCATCTTTAACTAGGTTCACCAGTGGATAGACCTCTTTTGCATTTCTCTTTTTGCATATCTTGATCATGTTTCCTTTTTTAGGTACCCACATATCAAGCTTATGTAGCTTTGGCAAAGCATATGTCACATAGTAGATTACATCCATCATACTCAGTCTCTTTACAAGAAAATTGTTGTATAAGACCACCCTTTAAAAAATTACTTGTATATTCCAAACCATAACTCAAATTGCCAATCTTTGAAAAGAAAAAATGTATCTCCACTCACAATCTTCAACTTTGTTGAGGTCACTAGGACCAAATTTTGAAGGTATTAGCCCTTAAGATTTTTTTCACAACTTGCATCTATTCTTTACATCATGTAGTCCCAGCTAGTAAACATCACCCTTTCTAGCCCTCTAGCCTTTGCATATGAGACCAGATGTCAACCAAAATTTATAGGGGACTTCCTAGCAAAGCCCATTCTTGATGCATTGGTCACCATTAATTTGCTTCTTATTAAAATAGTTTTCAACATCTTTAAAATTTCCTTGCTTATTCATTGCAGTCTTAGCATACAATAATATTTGATGACAAGGGGCCAATTTTTTAATGAGTTACAGCTAAATTTTTACGTTTTGAACCTATTTTATAATCAACTTAAGGAAATTTTGTCCAAGAAAATCCTTCCGAAGGTGCAAAAACCCCTCTTTCCAACTACCCATTCAAGACAACTTGTTCATCCTTTCCCTTTCTAGTAAGAAAATAGATAATTATATTTAATTGAGCTTTAAAATCAATTGATTTTTGAAAATTTTGATAGCATCCCTTTCAAATTACCTCCCATTTTTTACTCCTATTAGCCTCAAACACAAAAATGGAAAATTCAATAGCTAATTTAAATCAATACAAGCACTAAATTCAAATGGGAAAAAAACCACAAGAAGAAAAACTAATCAAATAGATTCAAGGTTAATAGGAAATATAGGAATCCCTCAAAGGCCCAATTTCTATGCTCCTCTTTCACTTTGCATTTCTACAAACTATAATGACAAATTTTAGCTCTCTATTCACATGTATAGTAACACATATTTAATTTCCAATGATATTAACCTGTCATTGGACCATTAAATTAGTAAGAGACATTGAATCTTTGGAAAAATAAATTATAGTCAATAGAAATAAAGTGATATGAAAGTTGCATGTGCACATCGTACCATTTAACCCCATTAAAATTTGAATAAAACCAATGCCCTTGCCACATTTTAAAGCTTGATGAACAATGTCTTACAAGGGCTTCTCTTCAAGTTTTTCTTGGAAGTGTTTGATGATATCCTCACTAATTAGAAAGAAAGGAGGAGCATTTGACACATGTAACAAGATTGTTTTTGAATCATTTGAAAGCACCAACTGTTTGCCAAGAAAAGCAAGGCGTTCTTTCATACAAAGTAGAGTACTTTGGTACACCTTGTGAGTGAAAGAGAAATTAAGAATAACTTAATGAAGGTTAAATGATAGAAGAGTATGTATGTGGTGGTGAAAAGCCCCACAAAAGCAACCCACTTCATTCCAACAAAAACTCAATACATAGTGTCCTAAGTTGTAAGTGAAGTTATGGTTCATCTATTCAAGTGCGATTACTTACCTCAAGTCATCATTCAAGATAGGGACTCCAAGTTAGTGAGCAATTTTTCACAAGGATTACTTAACCCTATGGTGGATACCAAGATTCCCTCTTTAACCACATATCATAATCAAATTTATGGTTTATTTATTAGAGTCACGAAGTTGTTGTAAACATATTTGTAACACATTGTTCTGCTATTTAGAATTCATGGATTTATGGCTTCACTTGGTTAATTTTGTGTATCTTAGTACTAATTATGCTAGTATTGGAGTTTTCCCTTTTAGTTAAATTTATAGCTGTAAAGTTTCCCTTTCCATCACTATGTTTCATGAAAAAATCAACCCTTATGTTCTAATCACTATATTTCATGAGAAGATCAACCCTCGTGGAAAGGATGAGAAGATAAACCCATGTGCAAAATCAACTTTAAGAATGATTAAGACCAAATGAAATTGTATGCGAATGAGAGGAAAAGACCTCTAGAATTCAAGGATGGAGATTTAATACTTATCTAACTACCAAAATCTAGGCATGCATGAATACCTTTAATGTGCCCTTTTATTTGAAGAGCACTCGAATTAGAAGGTTTGTTTTACTAGATTATACTATTTGTCAGTTCTCTAGTTTTAGTTGCTTTGAATTTTTAATTCATGATAGACTTGAGCAACTTACATGGGCCAAAAGTACATGAATATAGATTTATTTTGAGGTATTATCCTCCTCATTTGATTCACCTATTCAAACTTTATATCAACCATCCTCATTCAAGAGTTTCATCCTTTAGTATGACCTCTCAAGTTAGAGGTTTTATTTTACTACATCTATTCTTTGTCGATTTTTTATTTTGAGTTTCTCTAAATTCTAAATTCATGAAAGAGTTTAGCAACTTACATGGGGTACAAAGTCATGAAAAGATGTTTATTTAAAGCTATCAAGCTTCTCATTAGATTCATCCAATCACAAAGAATACTAATTTTTTGCATAGCAAGGTCTATAGTGGGCTTCATGTACCCAATTTTACATGAGGTCATACTTGAACAAGATCTATCAAGATAGCACGTTCATACTTCCACGTAAAAGGATGTATGGTACTTGTTTTCACTTAGCACATGAATACATTGAGGCCTCTTCATCTATTTTTCCCATCTTTTACTTCTTTTTGAGTTTCTACAATTTTCACATCTAGTTCTCTATTCTCTTTTTCTATACAAGTCTATGCTAATAAAGTAACAATAATTTATTGGTACTAGGAAATACTTACAATAGAATTATAAAAAAAAGGTTTTTTGTCTCACATGATAAGTATGGGACTCTCATGCTAATCATATTGTGAAAATACTGGATGAAACTCTCATGCTAATCATATTATAAGAATCTAGAATGAGTTGGTCGTTACATAGTAGTTAATGATAATTAAAATCTTGTGAAATGACCCAAATGAAGGGTTGTTTCAGGTACGGTGGAGCTTGATTCATTATGTGCTAGAGAGCTTGAATTTTTCCCTAATGCAATCTTGTTGGGGCTTGAGCAATCTTGTATATTTGAATAGCTCAAGGCCATCACGCTGTGTGATTTCATGGACAAATTTGCAAGCTATCAAAAGTCACAAATCACATTAAAATATATTCCCCATGGCTATTACCATCACAAAATCAAATAATGATGGACTGAATTCACACAAAGAAAGGTTTTCCATTGTCTTACCATGCATCTAAGAAGCTCATTTTCTTGAGAAACAACACGATCCTGCATGAGGAAAGATACTAAATAATCATCAAGTGTAGGTGACCCACCCCTTTTAAATTTTTTGTGGCCAATAATACACAAGAGTTATCATCAACCTACATTTTTCTTTCTTGCTTTCTAATTCTAATATAGATTAAAGATGCTCCAAGTAAGCATAATAATACCTCATTATTATAATTATTTACTCTCTCATTAAGTGACTAATAAGAAAAGATCAAAACTTACCTTTTCATAGAATTGATGAAAATGTTCAACAAGCATTTCTATCTGTTGCAATAATGATACAAAAATTATATCCAAATCTTAGGGGCACAATTGGCTTTGCAATTAAAAAACAATGGTCATAGAAGCAAGCTTTGACTCACCTTCCTTGATTTTATTCTATTAAGGCTAGTTTCAAGCTGATCTTCGAGTGTTTGCAAATCCATGATTTGCATGCATCCCAAGTTTTCTCCAAGCATGTGTCTTTATATGTTTTAATAGAAGACAAGTTTTAAATAATTATCACACATACCCCTACTAGAAAACACTACTTCTAGGAAATATATTTGATAACATATTATACATGAGCACTAATTCCAAAGAAAAAAATTCTATAATATATTATGCATGTTTATCATCATGAAATTATTTTCAATATTAAATTAGAATGTGGAAGTATCACAACCACCACAACTCTAACCTGTTCCTCTGTTCCTGTAATGTTGCTTCAACTTTTAGTCGAGAAACTTCACGCCTCCAATACTGCAGATTAGATCATACATTAAGAACTTGATTGAGAAATTTTAAGCATTAAGGGAGTCTTTTTAATTGTGTATCAAAAGACTTCGCTTCATTAGTAACTTAACTTGATAGTCATCTAAAGTTTTTTTGAAAATGCATCTTGTACATGATAGATACATATACATTTTAAATATTTGGGGAAACTTCTCATTTACAATTATCTTATAAAGGATAGTACCATGATGGTTTACCTTCAAAATTTTGCAACTCATTAATGTTCATTTTACAATGGAAAATAGGATAATATTCTTAATGTGAATGAAATTGTAACATGCAACAACCCTTGGAGCTATTTTAAAATATCTTAACTTTGTATTTGTACTAGAAGCTACAATTCAAGTAATCTATTCATTTTAGTTGTGAATTTTCATTGTATTTTTTTTCATCTTAAGCTTTTTTAAGATTTCTCTTTTTTCTTGCAGAAATCACAAATGATCAGTAAGCCATCCCTATCTTTTATGAGGTTAGTATGCATCAATTTGGTTAAGGTCATGATTTATTATACCTCTATGCACTTTAGCCATGTACAATATAATGCATTTGGGTTTTTCGACCTCATGTAGTATTTTAGATCTAAAGGCATAGTTCTATCATTGAGCATCAAACCCAAGATCATGTAAATGCTATGTTGATAAACTCAGACCCCTTGTAGTAAGAGCGGTATTTCCCTAAAGACTTCGATGTGTTTCTAGTGTCTCATACTAATCAAGCTAGCATTGATGCCCATTAAGTAAACAAGGTTGCTAGCACAACACGTGTTAGGAAAATTTATCATAGAACATGAAAATTACTAAATCATGTTTTAAGTTGGTATTTCTATGTAATAAGTCTTTCATCCAATATGTTAGACATCAGTTGTTAGTTTCAAGGACCTTTTATGCCCTTATTATCAAAATAGTTTTTGTTCCATGCAAAATGATGGTGCATGAAACATTTTTGATCATGTGGCAATCTACCTCTTCTAGAGGTAAGTTGTAGTTAACCATTGCCTAATATCATGCTTAATGTAGTCTCAATTATTTATTCTTCCATGATCCCAACATATTGATAGAGCAGATGTTAATGATATCAAGCTGGATCAAAAGTGAGAGTCATCAATCCCATGGGAACTCTTCTCATGAATCCATTGGAACCAATTTTCCAAATCTATAGAACACAAACAATCAACAAAAATAATGAATCCATTTTATCGAACCCATATGACGTAAACAAAAGAAAGTAATTTGACCCAAAACAAGGATATTTTGACCAACAAGAATAAGTGGACGTGGCTTTAGTAGTAGTCTTGTAATTTGTGGCAAAAGTTTCTGCAAGCCACTTTAGTGGCTCAGGTTATGGAAGCCACTTTAGTGGTTGAGGTAATGGTTTCATCAGCTTACTCTTCTATTTGTGCTTGTGTTTGTAGTGGGGGGACTTGGTTCACGCGACTCTTCCTCCTCATCATAGTCTTGCTCAAAGTCCGGCCCCTCTTTGTGTATTGGCTCTCTTGGCTCCTTAAGGGGAGGATTTGCTTACTGGTATTGCTCCCCAAACCCTAGCAATTCAAGTTCCTACATGGATAATCCAACCATGATGAAATGAGCTCTTTGTTCCCCTACACCTAAGTTGGTGCTAGGTTTGGATGCCTTAGCATGGAGTCCATGTTTAAGTGCTCTCCTTGCCAACTCTAATTTCCTTTTGAGTTCATTAATCATCTCTTCCTCTCTTGTTTGGGTGACATTTAGTACTGTGTTCAAGAAGGAATTTTGCTACAAAAGCATCCTTGTCCACAACTTCAGCTTTGCTTTCTGGCATAATGTGTTCATTCTCTAAATGTACCAGGTGGTAAGCTAAATCTTTAATCCTATCATCATGGTATTGTGCAAGGGTAGTGATTACTTACTCTTGCTCTTGCCATAATGTACTCATTTATTTGTTCTCTCAGTTTTGGCACACTTTCTATTGTTTCAGCCACTCTTGATTGGAGAGTGTCTCCTGCAACTTGTTTTGAAGCTTCACCATCTTTTTCCTTGCTTCTTGCTCACCTTGTGCCTTTGTCTCTTGTAGTTCTTTGGATAGCTGTTCTCTTTGTTTCTTTAAGCCATTGACCTCTTCCTCAAAGTGTCTCCTATCCTTGAGATGTGAGAGTGCATTGTTTCTCTAAAGCAATGCAATTCTCCCTTTATTCATCATACAAGTCTTATTGACTTTATTCACCATGCCTTGCCTTTAAGGGCTCTTTTAATGCAATTACTTCCTTGGTTATTATGGTCGTCTACCTTTTTTTTTCTAGTCGATAGTTTGTAAAGGCGAGGTAAAGGCATTTCTTTCTTTGTCTAGCTCAGCAAGTGTGGCCTTTCTTTCTTCATTCATCTTGTCATGTTGGCTGTGAAGTTCTTTCACTAGCTCATTATACTCTTCTATGTTGTGCATTGCTGAGGGTAACAAAGTAGTGGATACTTGAAGGTGGGGTATCTTTGACCCTTGGTGTGATTCCACATAAGCTATTCCTAGCCTTTTGATTCCTACAAGTGGAGCTCCTTCACTCGGTGTAGGTACAAGTTGTTGCACTTTGCTTATGAGATACTGCACCCAAGCCATAATGTTACTTTCATTGACTGTCCTTTTGTGGTTCCTTGCATTGAAGTGGCCGTGCTGACCATGACTATTGGAGGTGGGTGTAGGGGAGCCTTTCCCTTGCCAATTACCACAAGCCTTTGTTCCGTCCCTTTTGGTGGTAGCACTTTTTCTAGGTAATGTCTCCATGATTTGGGATTTGCATGGCTAGCTCTTCAAATCGAGAAAATTGCTATATAGATCTTTTAATAGCAAGAGCTAGCTACTCATCCTCCTGTCTTCTCAACCTTTCTTCCTCTTTCTCTTGTTTCTTTTTACATTCTCCTTCAAATCTTTTTGACTCCTCTTCCAGTCTCCGCAAGCGCTCATCTTCTTCCTCCCGTTCTTTTTGTATTTTTCTTACAGTCTTCTTGATTCTTATTGGGTAGCTTTTGGGTCTTTGCCCCCTTCTACTATGGCTTCGATCTTTTTGCTTGGTATTCTCGACATGATTCTTCTTTCTCCATAGCTTGATGGCAGAGGGCCCCACTCCCCTCGTTCACTAACTATCCTCTCGCTTGAAGTTTCTTTTTGTTGAGTTTGGTAGTTGGCTTTTCTCTTCTTAACAACTTGTTCTGTCTTCTCCTAGTGAACTCTATTGAGTTTTTCTTCCTACAAATTTCCTATTTAGAATAAAGCAAGAGGGCTCATTGGAGTGGGAGAGGGATGCTCTTCTTAGATTGGTGATTATTTAGGGATATCCTCCACTACTTCTCTTTCCACCTCCCCTATGGCTTCCTGTATAATGGCAGTCATCACCCCTCCGAACCATATGGTCGATACCTTGGATGCAAGTTTTTTTCTCTCCGACTACATTGTTTATCTACAGACTCTCCTCTTCTTGTCCTTGGAGTTGTCGCTAGCATCTTTACCGATGCTTGAATTGTTTTTTGGACATAAGCATTCTAGTTTACCTCATCGAGTATATTTGCTGCAACCCTTTCAAGTAAGGGAACTCTTATTTTGTTCATAAGGATGTTATATCTTTGATTTGAGAAGAGAGTGTAGACCATCTTCACTTGTAGTCTGAGAGTGGGCTTGGGAATATCAGACAAGTTGATTTTGTCATTTGTGTAAAATTTCTTCTTATCCATTCCTAACATCCCATAGACATCTCTCTTCGGCCTCTTTTTTGGCTTCTCCACTAACCAAAAGGCCTTCTCCATGGCCTCCAGGCTAAGTTTGACTTCCACCCTCCTAGTGGCATCTCTTTCTCTATTTGTCATTGTGCCACTATTCTTTTGGACATCAAAAGTTTTCAAAAATTTGGTGCATTTGCTATGATCTATGTCCTGGCCCAACTTCTCTAGGTACTTAGGAAGATTGCATTGTTCTATTATTTTTCTGACTGATTCTTCCAATGTCACCATCTCCTCCAAGTTATAGATACTGCGATATTTCTGTTGGTTGAAGATGCCTATTTGACTAGCTAAGCCATATTTTTTGTGTTCTTCCTTGAGAATGGGAGCTTGTTAGTCTTATCTTACTACCCTAGCTTTTGGGTTTTGTCATTACACAACATCATACAATGAGTTCACTTTGAAGTTCAACTCCTATTTCAATTTTGCATTCACCTTCCACTTTGCCCTTTCCCTCTTGGAAATGATGAAAATCCTTCCTATAGGATTGTGGAAGTAAGTATGTAAGGACCTTCAGTGTCCTTGGTGTGCCTCACTATTTCAAGAGCTAGTTGTAAAAGGTTGGGTTATACTCTAATGTTGCATGATAGTCCAAATCCTATGGAGGAATGCTCACATATGTGATATAAGTTAATATGTTAGTCAAGAGGTCACTTGAGTTGATTTGGCTTACAATGTTGATTTTCTCTATTGATATCCTATTCAAGTATGGATGTAGTATAATGTTGTCTTCTAATGGTCGATTTCTTATCACTCTTAAAACTCTAAAGGAAGTTGGCACCGCATATATTTGGTCATACTTGGAAGTCTTGATGGCACACTATCGTGCCACTATATGGACAGAGTGTGAAAAAACATTGAATGCATCATCATTTGGCTTTCTTATTAATATAGAGAGTCAATGTCATCTTAGTCATTAGTGATACTGTTCTTAGTATGGATGGTTCAAAAATACTAGGCCTCTGACAAAGCATCCGAAACAATTTTCACCTATAAAGAATTACATCTAATATCCTATAAAGGCATATCCTCAAGCTCATGAACTATCTTAGAAATGATAACTATATCCTACAAATCATGTGCATCCAACACTTCACTCATCTCCGTTTCAGTCCGCATTAGGTAAAATATAAGCTTCATAAACCTCTTAAGATGCATCAAGAAAATATACATGTGCAATGGTTGACTCTTCCACTATAGGATCTTCCAAGGTATCTGTAGCTGTCTCAATATCAGATTATAACTTATATCCTAGTTAATTGTCCTCTTGCTTGCTATCTTGTTTTTGCTCTTGCCCAACCTCTTCCATAACATGCTGGGGAGGTGGTTGATTTGTAGCTTTAGGATGATCCACACTACTTCTTGTCACTCTCTTAGATATCATGGTATTCTCTTCATCTCTCTTTTGTTTCTCTTCCACAAGTACATCCATATTTTGTACTTTTGCTAAATATACATCCACTGAATAATATGCATTTACCGGTGATTCCGAGCTAGTTATGTCACAAACGTCTTGCCCTACATGAGATATTTTACTATTAATAACTTTTCTCTTTTGAGCTGCATACAAAGCATGTGTCCATATTGTAGCCTTCGCACCAATTGTCACTTGGCCAAGCATTCTATCCAACTATAGACCAAAAGTAGAAGCATGCACAATCGCATAATAATTTTGGATAGTCATATCTTCTAACAACTTTTACATACCTCCCTTTCCAAAATTTTAAGCAAGAGGCAATCCTGTTTCTTGTGCATGGATATTGCCATCTTTCCAAAAGATGAGCTGTCGTACCAAGGCTCTTGATAACCAGCACAATCCTTCCTTTCATGCTGCAAACTATCACACCACATAAATCTTTTCCCTGGTTTAGGGGCTGCTACCCATTCACTTTCCTCTTGTCCTTTCTCATCCAATTTTGCAACCTTCAACTATAGATTCTTCATGCCTTTGACTAATTCATCTAATATATCTTCCTCCTAACATTGGGAAGAGTAGATGCAGTCATAGGGTTAGCCACGACGTGGCTAGTTTAATAGATATATAAACTTTTTTGCTTGTACCAGTGGGCAAGCTAGATACATGCAATCCTTCTCTTCTTCTATGATTTTCACCAGTGCAGTAGCAGCTTCCTTAACATATCTTTACTCTATTTTAAGCCCTATCTCTGTAGTTTGATCCTCTAACAAATCATCAAGCTTCTCTCCAAACTCAGGATTTGCTACTTGTAGAAACAATTCAAATTTTTGACTTGCAAGAGCTTGCTATTCTGCAAGATCTAACTGCTCAAACCAACTTTTAAATTCTGTTAATAAATTTGTAGAGCCATAAAACCCTTATTAGCTTGTAGAACCCACTCTTTGAAAGTCTTTCGAGTAATCAAATTGGTGTCTTCAATGTAAAATTCTTCCCTAAGTGTCTTCCTGAAAGCTACCCAGTTAGCACAATTAGCATCCTGCATGTATAATTCAGTAACTCTGGCTTTTAATTCATATACATTGACTCATACAAAATACCGGCTTTAGCAAGTTGAGCCACCCCAAAGAACTCCTTCTTTCAAGCATAGGTATGAAAATATGCAAATACATTTCCACTACAAGGATATGAGGTAATTTGGTTTGAGAAAAAATATATACTCTAAGAAAAAAAAAGTGCACGAAACCTCAGTGTGGCATTTTTCCACAAAGAGTTTGAGAGATAGCGAAAGAGAGAGCAAAAGGGATCGTGGCTTTGGGAGGTAGAGGGAGAGGAAGAGAGAAAGAGAGAGAAGGAGAGCTTCTCATCGCCACTGCCATCATTTGCGAAGAAGAGGAGGAAGTGCACAAAGGAAGAAGAGGGGCCGTCGGCGAAGAGGAGACAAAGAATCCATCCTTGGGCCTTTATGGTGAGTACATTGCGCTTCCTCTTGGCTTGTTCTTGTTCTTTCTTCTTTTCTTTTGTTTGTTTTTCTTGAGAATGAGGTGTATTGAGGGAGAAAGAGAGGAAATGAGAGAGAGAGAGAGAAGAAGAAAGGAAAGGGAAGAGAGAGAGAGAAAGAGAGAGAGAGAGAGAGAGAGAGAGAGAGAGAAAGAAAGAGAGAATAAACATGAAAGATAACAAAGAAAGAGAGTGAGAGGGGGAGGGTGAGAGGAGAATGAGTGAGAAAACACGAGGGGGTGGAGAGAAATAAAGAGAGGGGCAACAAAGAAAGAGAAGAGGGAGACAACATAAAAGGAAGAGCACAAAGAGAGGTGGATAAATTGTGTTAGGTTAGTTAGAAAACTAAAGCTACTCTTCGAGGGAAGGGAGTGTTTAAATTGCCCATGGATTTTTTATACAGCAAAGTGGTCTTGGCTAGCCAAGAGAATTCAATTAAAAATTTGAAATGCTAGATTAGATCAAGTTAGGAATGATCGAATGTCAACTATCCTAGTGTGTCATCCTAGATCCACCAATCAATGTTATTTTAGGGAGACCTAAGTTGAGACTACACCTTATTAATAAAGTGGTTGATGCATATTACTTCCCTCATTTCTCACTCTCTTTAAACCAATGCAATGTTCTAGTCAAGTTTGAGAGATGATAGCAAAGTCCATTAAAAATCTAAAATGCTAAATTAGGTCAATTTAGGAATGATCGAATGTCAACTTTCCTAGTGTGTCATCCTAGATCCACAAATAAATGTTATTTTAGGGGGACTTGAATTGAGATTATACCTTATTAATAAAGTGGTTGATGCATATTACTCCCCTCATTTCTCATCTCTTTAAACCAATGCAATGTTCTACTTAAGTTTGAGAGATGATAGCAAAGTAGCTATCTTAAGCTAATATTAGATAACCATGAAAGGAGACTTTAGTCACGATTAAGGCTTGCTTTAGATTGATCCTTGTGGGGTTGAGGTGGAACTTTCCCTACAAGGTAGACTTAAGTAGTTTGAGATAATGCAGTTTGATTATTACAAGGGAGCTTTGAGCGGAACTTATATTGATTACCTCTTGATAAATTTGTGCCATTCGTATTTGGTGGATAGACATGTTACAAATATAGATATGCACCTAGATATGACTATAGTCTCTAGATTTGCAAGGCCATGCACTCTCTAGAATTTGGATGAAAAGGAATCAATTTGTGCACATCTTAGATTGACTTTATGATCTTTCTACATTATGAAAGGTGTTGGATATAGAATAGCATATATTGCTTTATCAATGCCGATCATCTTCCCTATATTAGAACCAACCTTAAGTAGATATAGTGGATAGAAAATTTAAAAGTTTTTTAATGTTTATTTTGAAGAAATATATGGTTAACCATCTATTAATGTATCTAATTTCCATGTATCTAAAGTTGTTATGTGTTGTAAACTAAGACGTTTCAGTTTGACGTTAATTTTTTTGAGTTATAATAGAAGAAATCCCTTCTCAAACTTATTAAAAAAGAAAAAGAGAATGAGAAAAAAAACAAGTTGGTTGTTGTAACATAAACAAAATGGAAAACGATGATAGTCGTGATGTTCAAGATCGCAAGGCGTATCTTAATCAGTGTGTCCAGTGTTGCTTGCCTATAGAACACGTATGATGCTTCAGTGAGTTCCAATTGGAGATAATTGATTAGGTGATCTCAGACTTTGAGCAAATGGTAAGAAAAATGTGTATCAATTATGCCTTATATTCACAAACTAATTGAATATCATATACAAAAATATTAGACGTGGTCATAAAATTTATACAGGGAGGTGACGTCTCATCCCAAGGAGGAATGCACCTATTGTGGCCTGTTAGAAGAGTTCGTGGGCATGGGATGGATGGAGTGCCTAAGCCAATCCACCACTTGGAAGGCATAACCCAGTCTATACTGTCAATACTAGAGAAGACAAGTAGCCTTTTGGATTTTTCTCCAATCTTTGAGTCTGAGATGGAGGCAATGATCAATGCATTGATGCCCATGGATGCTGAGACATTTGTTCCACTAAGAGAAAAAGTATCCATACCATTATAGGATGGGTATGTGCCAAGTATCTTACCTGTAGATGTGCTTGCACTCCTAAGTGTGCAAGCAACATACGGGTGGAGCAATGTGATAGTGACCGAGTTGTTCAGGTACATTCTAGGTACGCTTTGTTGATTTCTTTTACATACCATTATTTTTAAAAAATGTGTTTTTTCAAGGAGTTTTATGATTTACTTTTAGGTTGCTAAAGTATCATATATTACCACTTGGAAATACCATGCCTGAGTCTCGTGATGATGCATGATATATTTTATGAAAGCTTGGCATGGACTACAACAACATCCATACATTTGTAAACAATTGTGTGCTGTTTTGAGGAGAGCACAGGACTATGGAGACATGTTCAAAGTGTGGTGCTCATAGGTATCGACAAGACTTGCAAGGGCAAACCATACCTTAGAAAGTTCTTAGACACTTTCCATGTATCACCCGTATACGCCACATGTTTTGTACGTCGGGCATGGCGAGCTTGACAACATGGCATGTGTAGAATAGATCCACAGATGGAGTCCAACGAATATCAATGGATTCATGAGCATGGAGCCACATTGACTCTACCTTTCTAGGCTTTGCACGAGAGCCAATGAATCTTTGGCTCGGTCTTGCTATGGAGGGCGTGAACCCATTCGGTCTCTGCTCAACTTCTTACGGTGTGTGGCATTTAGTCCTTGTTAACTACAATATCCCACCAAAGAAAGGACACCAAATCCTTAGCGTACTTATTCTTGGTCGCTACAAAGTCAAGAATATGAACGTCTATTTCCTCTATCCATTAGTCGATGAGCTTAAGATTTTGTGGGAGGAGGGGGTTATCATGGAAGATATGAGCAATCACAATGGTCGACAGTTGCAAATATATGAGCCATTCTCATGTGAACCATGCATGAGAAGGGTTGTGTTCTCATTGGTTATATCTATCATACCTCATTCAAGTTTGTGTTCACTAAATAGGGGAAGCTATAGGGTGTAATCTTAACTTTGGTCCCCTAAAATGGTATTGCTTGAGATCTAAGACAATACTCTAACCAGTGAGGTATTCGACCTTTTCCAAATCCTAGTGCTTTGTAATCTTAACTTTGGTCCCCTAAAATGGTATTGCTTGAGATCTAAGACAATACTCTAACCAGTGAGGTATTCGACCTTTTCCAAATCCTAGTGCTTTGAAGGAAAACTCTCGGCTCATTGAGACCAGCCATTTGTAGGACAGACCCATTATCATGACACTGCACATCCACTTGCAAAAAATCTTGGAGGATGGATGTATGACAATTGTTTAGTGGTGTCAAAGTCAATTCAAATCAATTTGTTTTGGGCTACATAGCATATTGGATTATACAACTATTCTATACTTGAATAACTTTCTATTAGTTAAGGTAAATAAGGATTCAAGTCATGGATCTTGTAATGCGATGATAAGAGTCCAGAAGGTGCGTGAAGGGTGCAAATTACATGATTATTGAGTATGTTCCAAGTTCAGCGTGGCTTTAGATGCTTTTTGGCTATGTGTTTCTAAATGCTTTTACATAGATGATGGGAAAGCTTCAATCTGAAGAAGCACAAGGGGTTCTCGGATTGGTCAACCTCCTTGTGGCGAGACATGCTGATGCGGAGGATATGAAGTTGTTCTTAAATCACCTTGAAGGACACAAGAGGATGATTATACATTATACGAACTCCATCAAATACCTTACTCTACCGAGTAGGGTTATGGGATGCTTTCTATTGTTACCTTGAAAGTCGACCTTACAATGGAACAAAATTAAAGGATTGGGAAAAGCACTTGATTTACTTTTAGGTGTGATTATGCTTTTGAGCGCTGAAGGCCCACGCAAGTTTTTTACAACAGAGAGCTACTATTAGCCTTAAAAAATATAAATATAGAAAATAAAAGCGTAGTTTTGGGGAGAAGTGGGGGGAGAGAGGGAGATCAGTGTGAACTCCCTAATAGAGAAGACTATCACCCTTGAGGTTGAGAGAGCTGACACCATCGATAACGTCAAGGGCAATAAGCTTCAGAATAATGATGGTGTCTATCTCAACCAGCGGAGGTTGAATTTTGCTGACAAGCAGCCAAAGGATAGATGCACCCTGGCTGACAATAATATTCTGAAGGAAAGCACTCTCCATCTTGTGTTGCGCTTCAGGAAAAGGCAGGCCATTGTTTTTACTCAGGGGACATGGATTAACGAGTCTGAAGATCACCACCAAATCGCAGGGTTTAACTATCGTGAAAGGAAGAAGATAGTGCTATTTTATGGGGATGAGGGAGCAGTACTACTGTTTGCGAAGAAACAGCCCTTCTTTGATAGGGTTTCTGGAGCATGAGCACATCGGCATGATGATGAAACAATGAAGGATAGCTACAGCAGAATCCAACTAAAGGAGAAGCTGAATATGAAAGGGTGGCAGACTGTAGTATAAAGGCGCCGAAACAGCATGGAAATATCCAATGATGGTGAAATGGCACTACATTAATCGATGTCAGATTGCATTAATTTGATGTCAACATTCTGAAAGCTCGCATGCTCTCTGAAGAGGTCGAATATACGTATGAAGGTGATGGTAGTTATCATACGGCGATGCAGAAACAGAAGAAAAATATGCACCAATTAGTTTCGGACAACATGTATCTAGATATTGGCATAGTCAAGCCAACAAAGGTGCATAATATCACCGTGAAGAGCCACCTAGACTGTACTTGTGGAAGGCAAAGATATAATGAAGAAGAGAATGCTTGAATAGCTACATATAAATATCCAACTTGCTTCTAATTATACAAGTCTAATCTTTTCTATTTATCTTGCTTAGAGAGAAAAACTCCAACTGTATATAAGGTACCTAGAAAGCTAGTGAGGCAGTTGGAATAGTGGTTGTAGTCGTAGTCGTATGCTTTGATCTATCTCTAGCTCTACCTCCTTCCTCCTCCCCCCCCCCGCCCGTCTCCATGCAAGAAATGGCTTGATGATGAATGTAAGGCTGCACATAGAAAGTTGAAAATCCTCCCTAAGGGATAAGAACGAAGTGAGGCAGAAAAACGATATAATGCTCTCACGTGTAAAAAGCGATGACAATATGTAGTGGCCAAAGAGCATGGAGAAAATTGCAAACCAAATGGTCAAATGTTATGGGGGATTTTACAGATGCTGACATGCTATCGTATGTTATAGAACTTTACATTCATAAAGGGGTATAGCCCATCAAATGTGATGTGCATATGCAGCCATTTAGTGCTCCATTCACTTTTGAAACATTGGAGGCAACCCTCAACAAAATGGGTAATGGAAAAGCATGTGATACTTTGCAATTGAAAATGGAGATGTTGAAATGGACAACCAAGGAGACGAGACTATTCATGTTGCATGTGATACATCATGCTTTCGCGCATGGTTTTGCCCAAGAATGGCAAGAAACCTGGATACAACCATTGTATGGCAAAAAGTAATAACAAAAGAGCTTATGGACAAGCAGGTTTTCTCCCTGGTCATAACACCATAGACCATTTGGTTACTTTACGTGTGCTTAATGGATGAGAGTCGGCTTGAGGGAGAAACCTTGTATTGATGTTTTGTGGATTTTAAGAAGGCTTTTGACATTGTGCTAAGGGTTGGCTTATGGCAACGAATGCAAGAACTAGGGGTCCCAAATGATCTATGCATGGGAATTTATAAGATATATCAAAACGAGTGGTGTGCCGCCTCTCAGGTTGCAATGGGCTGTCACAAGTATTCGAGAGTAATATGGGAGTCAAACAAGGTTACATGATCTCCCCCTACATTATTTGGTTTATGCATTGATAAGCTAGAGGAAATACTTCTCATGACTATGAATGAAGATTAAGCCAGAAGCCCACATATTGATATGTTTGCCATCTTGCTCTTACTTTATGCAGATGATGTGGTCTTCTTTACATATACTGGGGAACGTATGCAACAGTTCATGGGGATTCTTGAATGGTTTTGTCAAGATAGTGGTTTGACGATGAATGTATCAAAAACAAAGCTAATGGCTGTGTGCACCAAGCAATCAAAGACCCCACCAAAAGTACAATATGTGGGACAGTCTATAGAGGTAGTATCTACTTTCAAATACTTGGGGATGGAGAAACCTATAGACCATAGATGGTATACATGTGTGGAGCGATGATTAGCAGTAGGGAAAAGAAAATATTATCACTTTGAAAATGATTGTAGCCGTACAGATACTATGCTGAAAATACGTTGTATGATTTTTGATGCATATGTTCTACAGACGGTATTATATGTAGTGGAAGTGTGGAGGGGGAGCATCTCCTCATTTGCATGGAACGACATTGAGAAGATGCAAAAAAGCTTTTATTCGTAGATATTTGGGCATCAAAAGCACCACACCATATGTAATTATGCTTTTGGAAATTGGTTGACGGCCAATTGAGGTACATGCTCGGGGGGGTCACTCATGAATATACGTATATATAACGTGAGTTCAAAATAAGGGGTTCAGAGGTATAATGATGATCGATTTGAATCATCTCAAACCACATGATTCCCAAAAGATTACCATATTAGAAAATTTGGAAATTTCGTAAGTCTCAATTTCAAATAAGTGAAAAATATTTGATCACATGGCTAAATCTTAATCCATATTTGAAAGTGGAGTTTGGGAAGGTAGCTTATATAGCATTTAGGGTAGACTCCACCTTTAAATAAACAACAAGATTTGACCATGTGGTCAAATAATAAAGGTATTGGGGGTTCCTAAAGTACATGGAAATTCTCAAATTCTCTAATATAGTGTTAAAGCATAGACATTGGCTATATATGTCCTTCAATAAAGTACATAAAAGAAAACAAAGAAGATGCTATAAGTGGGATATCCTTCACTTGTATAGGATCTATGGATGTGCTAATTAGAAAGGATTGATGGACAGTAGTATAGATGAGGAGCATTTGAGGTGAGAGAGATGATCCAATGCAAAGCATAAGGGAGAAATAAACACACATCTACCATACATTAGGCTTGACAAAGAGGTCTCTCAATAGTAGAAAGAAGTTTTCCAAGTCATCAATGATCATCAACAAGTACATAAAAACAATAAATAAAGGAGTGTGTTAGCTGCCCAACAACAGAGAATAGGTACAACCTAGCTTGCAAATGTACCACCCAAGAGGATTGATGAACTATCTACAAAAATGCAAAGACTTAGGGGTTGCTTGCACAAAATTCAAGTTTCAATGTGCAAAGTGGTACCACCTAGCTAGTAGAATGGTCACTCATGTGTAGATGGAAACCACTAGTCTAGAAATATACCACCTAGTCTATATAAGGTCACCTAGGTGCAAAACACACATCTGTCCTAATAAACACAGTAGTAAAGGGCTCAGAATAGGCTGCTCTGCTTTGCTTGACTTCAAAGGTAAGGTCTACAATATGTGAGGATGATACTTGGCAAGTTTTATTATGCATAGTATACTCCTCTTCAAGATACTTGGCACCCACACATGACTGTGATACCATATGAGAGTGCACAATTGAAAGAGGAAAGTGAACATGAAGAGAAGCAAATAAACAGAGAATGTAGTGAAAGAAGGATTAACATGACTACAATGATTGAAGATATAAGGCTACAATTTTCATCCTAGCACATAGCTCTACACATGAGTGTGAGTGCTAGACAGTTGCAAGAGGATGAGAGAATGAGAAGGGATAGCTGATCATGAAGGATCAATGATGCATAATGAGCATGGGAGGCAATGCTATCTATATATTGGCAAAAAATGGAAAAACCCTAAAAATGACCAAATGTACCTTAAAAAAGAAATGCACAAATGTACCCTCCACATAATAAGGTATCCAAACCATATAAAATAACAAATAAACACAATGTAAAATCTCATAATGTACTTTTCTCACTTAGATTGAGGCTCACACACAGGAGATGACCACATAGGATACACATGAGTACTAATAATTATAATTCAAGCAACAAGGTAATGATGTCACGAGGCATATTCCATGGTGGATTCTGTGAGACCACGGTGGATTCCGTAAATTATATTTATTTACTGGGGCTCCTACACAAGGTGGATTTGTTGTGCGAGGAGTTAACGGGGACACCTATCCTTTTCGGATATCATGTTAATTTAATGTGCATGTGGGTGACTCCACAGTGGGTGATTCCGTAAAATACATATTTAAATTAATGGATGTTTATGAGTTTAGAGTGCACTCGTATTAAATTAAGGTTAGGACGGAGTTCCAACCTATTTATTTATTTTGTAGCTGAAGACTGCTATATATTCACTTTTTTTTATTTAATTTATTATTTTCTAACAATTGTGAATGCTTCAGTTGATGTGTAAAGTAGGGGATGGTGGCATTGGGAAGCACTGGGTGATATCGTGTATTCAAATTATCTAGAAGAAATTATCATTTTTTATGGGCACACATCTTATTATTAAAGATAAGGCGCTAATATTTATTTAGGTGCGCTTAGTTATTGAAGTGCTTGATAAATATTTATTATTTTTTATGCACATGGACGCACGGTTTAAATATTTCAATATTGGACATTGTATTCAGCCCGACTCTTGGGCCGCCCAACCGCTTTATTCATTATTTGGACAAAAAAAATACAAAAGCTAAAGAATGCTTATTGTAAAATTGGGCTATTTTTTAGCTTTGATATGAATAAATTTATAAATACATGCCTTGTGAAATGCTCACACAAGGCATGGGGGGAGATTGTATCCAATTTGTCTTTTTGCTTCATGTCGGGCAAGTCTATTCTCTTGATTTTTGAGCTTAAAGTAGAGTTTTTTTTTCTTGGAGACCTTTCGGCACTCGCTACGTATGCATCCAGTATCCAATTTGCACACTAGTGGTATCAGAGCGAAGCTGAGATCAAGGGCTTCCAATCGCTTACCATCTCGCGTGAAGGCAAAGCTCTTGGAACGAATGGGCTCTACAATCAGTCTCGCGACAATCCGTCAATATCAACGTGTTCCTAGCGATGAAGAACCCCCTGCTGTGTTGTTGGATTGCAAGGACCACTCTCAGGAAGCGGAGGACCACCCGAGAAGTCTCTTTAAAAGTCATTTATCTTCTCAGAGACAAAAACTTAAAATTTCATTAAAAATAAGCTTAAGAGCTTAACAAAAGCTTAAGCTTCACTTTTTCCTATCTAAATTTAATCGTTGATGGCGGGAGAATGAATTCATTGCAGTCGATGTCGACAAGAAGATGCCGCCGTCCTGCCACGTTGATTTCAGAGAAGTCAAGTTTTTTTTTTTAAAGTTTAAACTTTTTAAGCTTACTAAAGCTTAAAGCTTAAAGACTACTACCTTTAAATTTCTCTCCTAGCGGGCATTCGCACTGAGCTCTTCTCCAAATCAATCCTGAACTTGTTTTCAACCTCCCTACAAGCCTCTATTCACACCCATGCTGTAACAAAGATAATTTCCAGCAACAAGCAGATTGCTATACACAGTCTACACGGGCAAAGTATTTGTTGAAGAAGGATTTCATCAATTTTCGTACTCACAAAAAGAAGAAAGATCACAAAAATCCATATATTTTTTAAAAAAAGCCAAGCCTTGTAAACTTGACTTTGAGCTACACTCATCTGGTTAACAAGATTTCGAGTGTGTGAGATTGTTTGAAATTTTGCAGGATGACTGATCATAATATGGAAGATTTTATGGCCGAAGGTGATTTACCAAAACCAACGGTGGAGCAAATATTGGACCTAATTATGATGCAACTTCAAGAGGAACGAAGAGCACATCAAACTTTGCAAGCTTAACTCGATACTCTTCAATGATATACTGTCGACAAGAGGGACCGCAACCCGAAGATGTTATACGACGTACGATCGATGCAACACTCAAGCATAATCTGTCACGAAAGAAGCTAAGATAAGTAACAAAAATTTTGAATTCCGTACTTTTAATGGCCTATGTGATGGAAAGACTATTCTTGCTTTTATCAATCAGTTTGATTATTATTTCCATGAAGAACAGTATGCCGAAAAAGACAAACTCAAGTGTGTCACTAACCATTTAGTGGACAGAGCATTGTTATGGTGGACTGTTTTCCACAAAAGTATTGATTGTCCTACTACTTAGGAGGTTTTTCTAAATAATTTTTTGCAGAATTTTCTTCCACCTTAATTCACAAAAAAGCAATCAAACAGTGGGATCTTGATACCGAGAGGCATATTTCATGGTGGATTCCGTGCCACAGTGGATTCCGTGAGGTTTTACGGTGGATTCTATAAACTTTGTTGACCAGGGCTCATACACAAAGTGGATTCTTTGTGTGAGAAGTTGATGGGGATGCCTATCCTTTTCGGGCGTTTCATTAATTTAGTGTTGTCATGGGTGATTCCATAGCGGGTGATTCTGCAAAATACATATTAAATTACTAAACGTTTATGAGTTTAGAGTGTGCACTCATGATAAATTAAGGTTAGGATTGATTTCTAACCAGTTGATTTATTTATGTAGCTGAAGACTGCTAGGTATTCACTTTTGTCGTTTTAATGGTATTATTTTACTAACGATTGTGAATTCTTCAGTTGATGTGTAGAGATAGCAGCAGTAGCGGAGGAAAGCATTGGAGGATAGCGTGTATTCGAGTTATCACTTATATTTTGACGGGCGCATAACTTAGGCATGGCGCCTATATTTTGTCGCGCCTATTTATTGAGGCGTTGGATATTTATTTATTATATTGGTATGCGCATGGACGCATGATTATGATATTTGTATTTGGACATTGTATTGGGTATGCCTGACTCTTTGGGTGCCCGCTCATTAGCTTTATTTCTATCTTGTGGTAAAGCAAACTTAAAAGCCAAAAGCGTGCTATTTTGTAATTTGGGCTATTATTTGAGCTTGAAGATGATTAATATATAAAATACATGCTTTGTGGAGCGCTCATACAAGGCATGGGGGGAGATTGCACCCAATTGGTCTCTTGTTCATGTCATGCATGCTTTCTACCTTGAGTTTTGTGCAAAAAGTAGAGTTCTTTTGTTCTTGGGGACTTTTTGGCATTCACTACGCGAGCATACAACATCCGATGTGTGCACCAGTGGTATCAGAGTGAAGCTGAGATTGAGAGCTTCTAATCACTACCCATCTTGTGCGAAGGCGGAGCTCCTGGAACGATCGAGCTCTACGATCAGTCTCATCGCGAACGGTCGATACGGGTGGATTCCTGGCGGTCAAGAACCTCCATTTACAGCCCTCTGATCGCGAAGGACCGGCCTGCAACGGCAGAGGACCACTCCAACATCTTTTTCTCCAAGTCGTCTTCTCACAGTCAACAGAGATAAGCCCATATCTTTCATAAAGCTTAAAAGCTTAAGTTTAAAGCTTAGAAAGCTTAATAAGAAGCTTAGAAAGCTTCAATTTTTTAAGACGGCGGCAGGGCAATAGCATCTGTGAAATTCGACGCAAAAAACGGCCCCCCCTCCCTAAAATTCGTTGTTTACAGTAAGACTAAGCTTAAGCTTAGTCAAGCAAGTTCAAAGTCACACAAAGCTCCAAAGTTTCTCAAGTTTCATAAGTTTTGGTACTCTGCAAGTCCAGCAAGTCACCAGAAGTCAGAACTGACTTATGCCTAAAACTCCCATAAGGACTGTTCTTGCACAGAAGCACTGAACTGCAAAGTTGTTCCCTGGAAGACTCTGTTCACATACGCCGCTGAACCAGTTTCAGCACACGCAGAAGGACATACGCAGAATTTACAATGATTTCAAACCCCGCAATTGCTAAAGTTGAAGACCGTGAAAGCCAAACAAAAATCTATAAGCCTTGTACACCCGACTTTGAGCTACGCTCATCCCGCTAATTGGATTTTGAGAGTGTGAGGTCTTTTGAAGTTTTACAGGATGACGGAACAAAATATGGATGATTTAATGGCTGAAGGCGATCTTCCTGAACCTACGGTGGAACAAAAGTTGGATTTAATTATGATGCAGTTGGACGAAGAATGAAGAGCCCGGCAAGCATTGCAAGTTCAATTGGCCAATTTACAAAGATCGACTACCAACAAAGAGAAACCATAATCCGAAGATCTTATCCGACGAACCATCGATGTGACTCTCGAAGCTCAATCTATCCGCCGCAAAGAAACAAAGATAAGTAAAATAAATTTCAAATTCCGTACTTTTAATGGCACTCGGGATGGAAAGACTGTTCTTGCATTCATCAGTCAGTTTGACGATTACTTTCATGAGGAAACATACGTTGAAAAAGATAAAATCAAGTGTGTCACTAATCATTTAGTGGATAGAGTATCTCTTTGGTGGACCGTGGTTCGTAAGAGCATAGATTGTCCCACTACCTAGGAGAGTTTCAAGAAGAATTTACGCATAATTTCCTTCCTTCACAATTCCATGAAAAAGCCATAAAGCAATGGGACCTTCTTCAGCAAAGAGATCGTGAGCCTATTTCTCAGTATACCGAACGCTTTTGGAATGCTTTACTCCAACTACGCATGCTTGAAGATGTACCTGAAGCGACTCACAAGCGCAAGTATATGTCTGGATTACTTGGGCATTACTACGCTGAAGTCAATACGTTCAAGACTGAAACTCTTGAAGATGCAATTTCTTTAGCTCATGACACTGAAGACAAGCTTCGAGGAAGAGACAAGCGTCCACAACAATTTTAAGCAAATGGTAACTATGGTTCTAAGCAATTCAATTCAAATTTTAGAAGATTCAATCAAAGTCGATTTCCTTCATCATCTTTCCGTAAGTCTTGGACAAAACCACCTGCTTTGCCATCGAATACCAATCAAAACCCTAAGCCATCTTCACAGCCAAATTCTAATATTCCTAGACTTCCTGCCATTGCAAACAATGTATCTAAAGCCAAACCTATAGTGTGTTACAAATGCCATCAACCTGGACATCTAGCAGCCAATTGCCAATCGAAGAAGCCACCTGTCCATATCAATTATCTTGGACCAATGGAAGATGAAGAACATGAAGAAATGCCTGACTTTACGGAAGATGAGGATGACGTTACTACTCCTTTGGATACTTTACCAGGTATGCCAACTCCACATTCTTTGTTCACAATAAAATGTTTAGTACATGGAAAAGAAAAGATTATTTTGCATGATGATGGTAGTACACATGATTTTATTTCTACAAAGTTAATGAAAGAATTGAAATTACAAACTGTTCCTATGCATTATCGCATTAAAGCAGCATTCTTAGGCACAAGGTATAATGGAACACAAGAGGTGCATGATTTAGAAATTCAAATTGGTGAATATACTGAAAGAAGCAATTTTTTAGTTGTACCATTACAGTCCAGCAGTGATATTATCTTAGGTATGCCTTGGCGTCATCAGCATAATCCTGACATAGATTATTCCACGCATTCAATTAATATTCATTTTCAAGAAAAACACATTACATTGTATGATATGCATGCATCTAATGCTTTTCCATTGCTTACTCATACTCAAGCTAAATGTGCATTACGCAAAAGTAGTAAATCTTATCTAATTTGGGTGAATGAACTGCAAGCTAAAGAAAAATCTGACATATTCAAGACTGCATTTAGAACACAATTTGGTCATTATGAATTTTTAGTGATGTTTTTTGGATTGACTAACGCACCTGCTATATTTAGTAGAATGATAAATCGCATATTTTTGAAATACGAGCATTGTGTTATAGTATTCTTTGATGATATCTTGGTATTCAGTAAAAATGAGAAAGAACATTATGAACATCTGTCTTTGGTTTTCAAGTTATTGAAAGATAATCAATTGTATGCTAATCCGGAAAAGAGTGAGTTCTTTCAAACAGAAATTGAATATTTAGGTTATATTGTGTCATCAAAAGGTATTAAGGTTGACCCTAAGAAGATAGAAGTAATATTAAACTGGCCAATACCTAAAAATGTGCATGAGTTACGTTCTTTTCTAAGTCTTGCTAGTTTTTACAGAAAGTTTGTGCGAAATTTTTCATTACTTGCTTTGCCTTTGACTAAACTTTTAAAGAAAGGTATTGTTTATCATTGGTCTGATAATCAATAGAAATCTTTTGATTTATTGAAACATGCATTAACCCATGCTCCTGTATTACAACTACTTGATTTCAATAGACCATTCTTTTTAGTAGTTACTGATACTAGCGGATCTGGAATATGAGCCGTACTTATGCAAGATAATCATCCCATAGCCTATTCTAGTTGTAAACTGAAACCCTCGGAACTTAAATATTCCACATATGATAAAGAATTATTAGCTGTTGTAGAAGCTTTAAGACAATGGAAACATTACTTAATGGGTTCTGAGTTTATGATTAAGACTGATCAACAAAGTATTAGACATTTACTTAGTCTACCTCAAATATCTAACCGACATATCAAATGGGCAGCTTTTATTTAGAGTTTTCATCCTCTTATTCAATATCAACCAGGTAAAGAATATGTAGTAGCCGATGCATTAAGTAGAAGACCGACCATTCATAATATTTCTGTCATATCATTTGATTCTCTAGCTCCTATGAAAGATACTTATCATCAAGACATTACTTTTCATACTGATTGGAATAAATTAGTTGGAAATAACTGGATTTCTATTGATTCACTGTCTTACAATGATGGATTCATGTTTTATGAAAAGAGATTATGTGTTACAGTTCCATTTAGATCTTTTGTTTTGAATGAGATTCATTGTCCTCCATATCAAGGTCATAGAGGTATCATATCTACTTTACGTACATTAACTAAAGATTTTTATTGGCCATATATGGATACTGATGTATCTAACTTTGTTTCTGAATGTTTGGTTTGTCGAAGAGTTAAGAGACATCATGGTAAACAATATGGTTTACTTATGCCTTTATCTATTCCATCAAGACTATGGAAATACATTTCTATGGATTTTATTACTGGTTTACCTAATACTAAAGCTAACCATGATATGATTTGGACGGTAGTAGACAGGTTTAGTAAACAAATATATTTCATTCCATACAAGAAAACTTTAACAACATCTCAAGCAGCACAATTGTTTTTGAAAACTGTTTTCACTAATCATGGATTACCAAAAGTTATTATTTCTGACCGTGATTCTAGATTTTGTAACAACTTTTGGATTACTTTGTTTCCTAACCTATGAACAAAGATTGATTTTTCATCTGCATTTCATCCTGAAACTAATGGACAAACAGAAGCCACTAGCAGTAAGCACCGTTTGAAGTGATTTATGGTTATAGATTGCCGACACCTGTTGCATCTTTATCAAATAGAATTCAGAGTGCTGATGATATTGCTAGTATGTACGCTACTATTTTTGATGAGGTTAAAGACATGATTTCCAAAGACCAGCAATCGTATACAAAACAAGCCAATAAGAAAAGACAGGCCATGAATTTCAAAGTTGATGACTATGTTTGGTTGAGAATAGAAAAACGTAGATTACAAAGTATAGATAAACACCCAGTTGTGAAATTAGCACCTAGATTCTATGGACCATTTAAGATCATTCACAAAATCAATGACAATGCATTCAAGTTAGAATTACCGCCTCACTGAAAAATTCACATCACATTTCACATTAGTTTATTACGACCCTTTAGAGATCAATTACCTGTACATCCTGTTTATGAAAATCCACCTTTGTTAGATGAAGAGACTGAAATACTTGAACCTGAAGCTATCATAGATACTGATTTTATGACTACTAGAACTGGCCGTAGATATTCTAGATATTTGGTCAAGTTTAAAAACCATCGTGTTGAAGAGGCCCAATGGATGCACACTAGAGACTTAAATGCTTTCCCTACTCTGTTAGCTCCACATTAAGCTAATAGCAATTGAAGACAATTGCTATCCCATCCCGGGGTATGATGCGAGGAGGCATATTTCACGGCGGATTCTGTGCCATGGTGGATTCCGTGAGGTTTTACAGTGGATTCCGTAAACTTTGTTCACCGGGGCTCATACACAAAGTGGATTCTTTGTGTGAGAAGTTGATGGCGGAGACGCCTATCTTTTTCGGACGTTTCATTAATTTAGTGTGTACATGGGTGATTCCATAGCAGGTGATGCTGCAAAATACATATTAAATTAATAAACGTTTATGAGTTTAGAGTGCGTACTCGTGATAAATTAAGGTTAGGATTGATTTCTACCCAGTTGATTTATTTATGTAGCTGAAGATTGCTAGGTATTCACTTTTGTCGGTTTAATTGTATTATTTTACTAACAATTGTGAATGCTTCAGTTGATGTGTAGAGATAGCAGCAGTGGTGGAGGAAAGCATTGGAGAACAACGTGTATTCGAGTTATCACTTATATTTTGACGGGCGCATACCTTAGGCATGACGCCTATATTTTGTCGCGCCTATTTATTGAGGCGTTGGATATTTATTTATTATTTTGTATGCGCATGGACGCATGATTATGATATTTGTATTTGGACATTGTATTGGGTATGCCTGACTCTTTGGGCGCCCGCTCATTAGCTTTATTTCTATCTTGTGGTAAAGCAAACTCAAAAGCCAAAAGCGTGCTATTTTGTAATTTGGGCTATTATTTGAGCTTGAAGATGATTAATACATAAAATACATGCTTTGTGGAGTGCTCACACAATGCATGGGGAGAGATTGTACCCAATTGGTCTCTTGTTGATGTCGTGCATGCTTTCTACCTTGAGTTTTGTGCAAAAAGTAGAGTTCTTTTGTTCTTGGGGACCTTCGGTGTTCACTACGCAAGGATACAGTATCCGATCTGTGCACCAGATCTTCTGCAACAAAGAGATCATGTGTCTATTTTGCAATACAGTGAGCATTTCTAGAATGCCTTATTGCAACTTCGAATGCTTGAAGACATACCTGAGGCGATCCACAAGGGCAAGTTTATGTCTGGTTTTCTTGGTCACTTCTATGCGGAGGTGAACATGTTCAAGCCAACAACTATTGAGGATGCAATTTCTTTGGCCCATAATGCTGAAGACAAAATTCAAGGACAAGAGAAGCAACCACAACAATTCCCAATTAACAGTAACTTCGGTATAAAGCAATTCAATTCTAACTTTCAAAGATTCAATCAAAATCGCTTTATTCAATTTTCTTTCCGTAAATCTTAGACCACAAACCCCTATTTTACCATCGAACACAAATCCAAATCCTAAGCCATCTTTCCAACTAGATCCCAACATCTCTAAACTACCAGCTATTACTAATAATGTTTCCAAAGCCAAACCCATAGTCTACTACAAGTGCCACCAACCTCGACATCTAGCGGTGAATTGTCAATCCAAAAAGCCAATTGTTCATATCAACTACTTGGGAGTGACTGAAGATGCAGACTATGAAGAAATGCTTGATTTCACGAAAGACGATGAGGATATGGGTACTACTTCAGATACTTTACCAGGTATGCCGAATCCTCGTTCTTTATTAATGATGAAATGTCTTGTGCATGGTAAAGAAAAGATTGTTTTACAATTTTATTTCTACAAAATTGGTTAACAAATTAAATTTACATATTATTTCAACTCATTATCGCATTAAGGCTGCATTCTTAGGTACTAGTTACGATGGTACACAAGAAGTTCATGACTTGGAAATTAAGATTGGTGATTATGTTGAGTGTAAATATTTCTTAGTTGTACCTTTGGAATCTAGTGACATTATCTTAGGAATGCCTTGGCGTCATAAATATAATCCTGATATAGATTATTTTATGTATTCAATGAAGATTCATTCTAATGGGAAACAAATCACATTACATGGTACGTACACCTTAGATAAATTTCCATTGCTTAGTCACACACAGGCTAAACGTTGTCATATTGCTGCGCATTCGAGGTGTGAAAACCACCCAAAAGTTGTGTGTGGGATTTGATACTTTGTACATATTTAGTTGTTGTGTTTATACTTTTGTTCTACGTGGAAGAGGGTTTGGAGTAAGAGGAATTAATCAATAATGATCTGATTGACATGGGACTTTGGAACTTAGAGTTGAAGATGGCTTTATACAGAAAGTTCAGTAGATTCCTAATGATTTGAAAGCAGTTTACAGGAATGTTTTGGAGAGAGAACAAGGGATCAGTTGAATAGTGGTTCTGAGATATCAAGTGTGGAGGAACGCAAGTGTGTTGTGGGCTCAGAATGATGTGGGTGAAGCTTTCTATGTAGGATCTGCTTCATTGAAGAAGGCCATCCCAATAACTTTTTGTGGGTGACAGAAAGATCTGGTTTCCTTTTATAAATGGTTTACGTTTTGCAGCTACACTGTGGGTGGGTTGGGAAGGCTTTCACATGACCGTGAATGGAAAGCACATTACTTCCTTCGAGTATCGGCAGAACTTGAAACCATCATTGGTTGTAGATGTCAAGTTAAAAGGCAATGTCAAACCCATTTCAGTCATGGCCACTGGCCTGCCAACATCAGAGGATGTTAGACAAGTGGATTTTGAAGTTTATCAAAGCACCTCCTTTACCTCCCAAGAGGAGGAATGAACTCTTCATTGGTGTATTTTCTACTGGAAATAATATTGATCGTCGCATGGCAGTTCGGCGATCATGGATGCTATATGAAGCCGTTCGCTCTGATCGTGTTATTGTACGCTTCTTTGTTGGACATCATTCAAATAAAGGAGAAAACAAAGAGCTTTGGAGGGAGTGCTCAATTGGGAGAAGGCCGCGTTTCTAAAAAAAAAGGGAGCGTAGTGTATTGAGAGTGTGGAAGAAAAAGCAAAAAACGGGGGAAAAACCAGAGGGGGGATCTATTGGGAGAAAAAGGGAGATATCACCAATTATGCTTCTCTGGTTAATCATCAATAGGTGCAAAAAATTGCTGAAAGAGCTTAACTCCGAACTACTAAGGCGGAAGAGAAGGCAAGAGAATTGGAAAATTTGAAGGAGCAACTTCATGAATTTATTGAGGAAAGAGAGAGTTGGCTAGAAGAGATCAACCGGATGCTATCAAGACACAGAAGATAGAAGAACTTGAGGCTTTTGCTCTATCAAGAAAAAAAAGAGATATTCATGTTGAATGCTCGGCTTGCTGAAGCAGAAAGCATGACTCATGATGTAATTAGGGAGCTGAAGCTGAAGCGAAGGGGTGCAGAGTTGAAGGGAGTGATTCGAAGGGGAAGAAAAGAGGAGATTACTGTGGAAGGGAGAAATGAATTCAGCTGCCACAATTTCCTGAAATCTTAAGGCCTCCTACGAGTTTGCGCAGCGGAATCTTTCAGGTCACCTATCTGGACAGAAGCTTGCGAATTAGCAGAGGTGACAGAGGAGAGCTCAGGATCTTTCTTACTTTGCTGATTGATTTTCTCTGAAGGAGTATGAACGGAAGAAAAGGCAGGAAATGGAAACAAAAGCGGAAGCTCGAAGAAGTCTTGTGAAAGCCAGATTGATACCCGTCTTGTGAAAGCCACAATACTCGAGCACGGACAATTGGGATCCAGATCAGCAAGCAGCTTCAAGCTAGTTATTGTTGGTGATGAAAGGCTAAGTAGTGGAGGACTTGGACAGCAGTTCACTTCATCCAGTTCACAGAATCGAGTTCTGTTGCAATCAGCCTCTAAGATTGCACAAACAAGTGGAAGTCAAGATGCATGTTCTTTTGCAGCAAGTGGATTTATTGACACTAGATTATTCACCCCAGGAGGACAGTGGAGAACCCCTTCAGCAATGTCATTTCAACCTCTAGAATCTGGTCAATTTTTAGGACGCACAGAGATAATGCCAGATCAAAAGCAGAAGTATCTTCAACGTTTGCAGCAGCAGTCAGTTACAACTACTACAAAATCTTCAAGCCTCTCAAAATGCAGCATTTCAACATCAATAGTTTTATCTTCAGTTCTTTTGTTCTCAAACCCACATTTGGAGATCCTTATAGACAGTTGGCTTAAGCACATATGCTAGAGCATACACTGAATCCAGTTGTAAAACTCTATCAAAGCTTGGTACTCCACATTCCTATGAAACTTTCAACCTGCAACAGAGATCTCAGACTTTCAGATTCTGCATTATGATCTATAAACCTAGTGCCATTAAAACTGAATCAAATGTCTTTGAATCAGTTTAAAACAATATCAACATGCCAATGAAAATGCATGTTACACAAGTTTGATCTTATCACAATTCTATATGGTGAAGAATTACATATTTTGGAAGACCTGTGACAAAGTTTTAAGTGTGCAAGAGCTGTGTATATCTATGCAAAATTACACCAGATCTGGATGACTGCTACAGAAATTTTATCTATTCAAGAGAGTTGCTAATTATATGACATGAGTATTCACCAAGTTGTTTATTGGAGATGCTCCCATTCAGATGTAGCTGAATATATGTCACATATTATCTAAAATTGAGCTTTCAAATTGAATCTGATCTCGCTTGATTGATCTTCTATCCTGAAATTAGTCAAGGTCCTTTGTGGTCGCGACTTTGCTTTTGAAAACCCTTCGACAACGTGCAGTAAGAAAAGGTAGCAAATCATACTTAATATGGGTGAATGAAATTGAAGCTAAGGAAAATCTGATGCATCCTAGGCATTCACAATTCCTTTCACAATTTAAAGATTTTTTTGCTACTAACTTACCACCTGGCTTACCACCTACACGTCTTAAAGATCATAAAATAGACTTAATTTCATGTTCTCAACCACCATGTAAAGCACCTTATCGACATAATCAAATTGAGGAGAAAGGAATTCAAATCCAAGTTGAAGAACCCGAGGACTCATTAGGCCCAGTAGTTCTCATTTTGGTGCACTTGTTCTATTAGTTAAAAAGAAAAATAACACCTATAGGATGTGCATTGATTATCGTGCCCTAAACAAGATCATTGTCAAAAATAGATATCCAATCCCTAGGGTATACGATCTCATGGATAAGCCACAGGGGGCCACAATATTTAACAAAATAGATCTTAAATTTGGATACCATCAAGTACGATTGGATACACTTGATATTTTTAAAATTGCATTTAGAACACAATTTGGACATAATGAAATCTTTGTTATACCTTTTGGTTTAACTAATACACCAGCCACATTTAGTCGTATGATGAATCGCATATTTTTGAAGCATCAGCATTGTGTAATTTTTTTCTTTGATGACATATTGGCTTTCAATAAGAACGAGAATGAGCATTATGAACATTTATCCTTAGTTTTCAAATTATTGAAAGAGAATCAATTATACGCTAATCCTAAAAAGAGTGAATTATTCCAAACTCAAATTGAATTTCTTAGGGCATATTATTTCATCTGATGGTATTGAAGCTGATCCTAAAAGGATAGAAGCAATTTTGAATTGACCGATACCTGAAAATGTGCATGAACTATATTCTTTCTTAGGTCTTGCTAGCTTTTACAGAAAATTTGTGACAAATTTTTCATTGCTTGTATTGCCTTTGACAAAATTATTAAAGAAAGGTATTATATATCATTGGTCTAAAAATCAGCAAAAGTCTTTTGATTTACTGAAACACGCCTTAACATATGCCCCTGTATTGCAATTACTTGACTTTAATAGACCATTCTTCTTCTAGTCACTGACACTAGTGGATCTAGAATAGGAGTTGTCCTTATGAAAAATTCATATCCCATAGCCTACTCTAGTTGCAAACTTAAACCATTTGAACTCAAGTACTCTACCTATGATAAGGAATTACTAGTTGTAGTACAAGCTTTACATCAATGGAAACACTATTTAATGGGATCTGAATTCATGATCAAAACTGACCAACAAAGTATCAAACATCTCCTTAGTCAGCCACAAATTTCTGATTGTCATATTAAATGGGTTACTTTTATTCAAAAATTTTATCCACTTATCCAATATCAACCCGAAAAAGAGAATATTGTTGTCGATGCTTTGAGTAGAATACAAACTATCCATAATATCTCTGTAATATCTTTTGATTCCCTTAACCCTATGAAAGATACGTATGATCAAGACCCCAGTTTTCAAGTTGATTGGAATAAAATAGTTGCAAATAACTAGATTCGAATAGATTCATTGTCTTATTTTGATGGATTTATGTTTTATGAGAAAAGGTTGTGTATAACTGTTCCATTTCGATCATTTGTGTTGCACGAAATTCATTGTCCCCCATACCAAGGCCATAGAGATATTATTTTTACTTTACGTATATTGGTTGAAGATTTTTACTGGCCACAGATGAAATCTGATATTTCTAACTTTGTATCTAAATGTTTAATTTGTCAAAGAGTTAAGCGATACCATGGTAAGGAATATGGTTTATTAATGCCTTTACTAATTCCTGAACGACCATATGAACATATTTCAATGGATTTTATTATTGGTTTGCCTAACAACCAAGCTAATCATGACATGATTTGGACTATTGTAGATCGATTTAGCAAACAAGCATATTTCATTGCATGCAAGAAAACATTAACTGCATCTCAAGCTGCTCAATTGTTTTTGAAAACTGTTTTCATTAACCATTGTTTGCCAAAAGTTATTATTTCTGACCATGATTCTAGATTTTGCAATAATTTTTTGACTATTTTTTTGCTAATTTAGGTATAAAGATTGATTTCTCATTTGCATTTCATTCTGAAATAAATGGATAAACAAAAGCTACTAACAATATAATTTTAGATCTTTTGCGTGCATACACAATTTCAAAACCACAAACATGGGATATACACTTACATTTACTTCCGTTTGCATACAATAATACACCACATACAGCTACACAGAAAGCACCTTTTGAAATCATTTATGGATATAAATTTGCCTACACCTGTTACATCATTGTCAAACAAAGTTAAAGCTACTGATGATATTGCCAATATACATGCTACTATTTTTTGCTGAAGTCAAAGATATGATTACGAAAGCGAAGCAATCATACACTAAACAAGCTAACAAGAAAAGAAAAGCTATGAGTTTCAAAATTGATGATTATGTTTGGTTACGCATTGAAAAGAGACGATTATAAAGTGTTGAGAAACATCCTATTGTTAAGTTAGCCCCTAGATTTTATGGACCTTTCAAGATCATTCACAAAATCAATGACAATGCATTTAAATTAGAATTATCCCAACACTGAAAAATCCACAATACTTTTCATATCAGTTTGTTACGACCTTTTAGAGGCCAATTACATGTTCACCCTGTCTATGAAAACCCTCCTTTGTTAGAAGAAGAAATTGAAATCCTTGAACCTGAAACTATTCTATATACTAACTTTCTGACTACTAGAACTGGCCGTAGATATTCTAGATATTTGGTTAAGTTTAAAAATCATCCTGCTGAAGAGGCTCAATGGATGCATGTCCGTGATCTAAATGCTTACGCCTCACTACTCGCTCCACATTGAGCTAATAGCAATTGAGGACAATTGCTATCCCACCCTGAGGATATGATGCCAGGAGGCATATTCCACAGTGGATTTTGTGGGGTTTTGCGATAGATTCCATAAAACTATATTTATTTGTTGAGGCTCCTACACAAGGTGAATTCCTTGTGTGTGGATTCGACGGGGGTGCGTTTTCTTTTCGGGCGTCATGTTAGTTTCATGTGCATGTGGGTGACTCCACAGTGGGTGATTCCACAAAATACATATTTAAATTAATGGACGTTTATGAGTTTAGAGTGCACTCATATTAAATTAAGGTTAAGACGGAGTTCCAACCTATTTATTTATTTTGTAGCTAAAGACTGCTAGATATTCACTTTTGTAGGTTTATTTTTATTATTTTTCAACAATTGTGAATACTTCAATTGATGTGTAGAGTAGAAAGCGGTGGCATTGGAAAGCAGCAATAGCATGTATTCAAATTATGTAGAATAAATTATCATTTTTTATGGGCGCGCATCTTATTATTAAAGATAAGGCACTAATATCTATTTAGACGTGCTTATTTATTGAAGCACTCGATAAATATTTATTATTTTGTATGCGCATGGGTGCACGGTTTAAATATTTCACTATTGGACATTGTATTTGGGCACAACTCGACTCTTGGGCCACCCAACTGCTTTATTCTTTATTTGAAAAAAAGCAAATACAAAAGCTAAAGCATACTTATTGTAAAAGTGAGCTTATTTTTAGCTTTGATACGAATACAATTTTAAGTACATGCCTTGTGAAGCGCTCACACAAGGCATGGGGGGAGATTGTACCCAATTGGTCTTTTTGCTTCATGTCGTCCAAGTCTATTCTCTTGATTTTTGAGCTTAAAGTAGAGTTCTTTGTTCTTGGAGACCTTCCGATGCTTGTTACATATGCATCCAACATCCGATTTGCGCACCAGGTAAAGCCTCGAAGTGTAAATCTTAATTTTTAAAATAAAAAATCCAAAATTACTTGCTAGCATAAAGGAAAACCTTGTTATTATCGATCTGGTTGTTGTGTTTTCTTACCATCCAATAATAATCAAAGCAGGACCCAATTTCACAATATCGAGAAGTTACTTGAATGCACCTTTGATTGAACTATGAACACATTACAGTATGAAATAAGGTATACCTATTTCTTTGCATGCTCTATTGAAGATGAAAGATTCTAGGCATGACTCAAATGCGACTATTTTGCATGATGATGATAGATATCATGATTTTATATTTCAAAAAAATAGATTAGGAGGTTATAATTAAAAATTATTCCATTACACAAGGTTAAATCTACATTTCAAGGCATTAGATATAATGAAACAAGGAGAATTAAAGGTTTAGAAATTTCTATGGGCAAGTATAAAGGAAAAAGTGATTCCTTAGTTGCACCTCTTTCGATCATGAGAGATTATCCTTGATATGCTTTTTAGACATCAAATTAACTCTACCATTGATTATTATACTAGCACAATAACTTTTGAATTCTAAGGACAGACAATCTCTATGATTAGCTACCTTAAATTTGAAGTGTATTCAATAATCAATCACACATAAGCTACCCGAGCACTAAGAAAGCCATACAAGGTATACATGATTTTTATAATTGAAGTTAAAAAGTCTAAGTCTTGTCCATTGTCATCCCCATAGAAAACGTTTTTAGACTCATATAGACCTCATTTTATAGATAATTATCCACTTAAGTTACCATCATTACAAGGATAATCAAATTAAAAAATCAAACTTTTTCCATTGCACAAAACTCTATAGATACACAGTCCTTTCTATCAAAAAGAAATTCAAAGACAACTGATTGAATTGTTAGATAATAGTTTGATTAATCCTAGTGTTTCTCCTTTTGTTACACTTGTTTTGTTGATTGAAACAAAAAAACATATAGAAGATGTATTGATTATCGAGCCTTAAACAAAGTGACTCTTAAAAATCAATAGAGCTAATTTCTAGATGAATTGCTTAATAAACTTAAAGGAGCTAAAAATTTTGGCATGATAGATCTCAAACTAGAATATTATGAAATTTGCATGTATTTAAGACTACATTTAAGACGTGGTTTGGTCATTATGAATATATTATTATGCCTTTTAGTCGTACTAATAGAGGAGCTATGTTTACCTACATGATAAATAGAAATTTTCAAGATGATCAAGGTTTTGTAATTGTTTTCTTTAATTATATACTTGTTTTCAATAAATCAAAAGAGGAATAGAAGAAATTTCTTCACATTGTTTTTGTACTATTGCACAAAAATCCTTTGTATTTGAATCTTGATAAGAGTTCATTCTTCTAAAATCAAATTGAAAATTTGGGTCATATAGTTTTTACTAAAGTTATCATAGTTGATCGTTGAAAAAATGTAAACTATAAAATATTTACCTAATCCCAAGAGTTCGCATGAAGCTCGAACTTTTCTAGGATTAGCTAGATTTTACAAAAAAAATATTAGAAATGTTTCCCTGATTTCTTTGAATTTGACTATATTGTTGCGAGAAAATATTCTTTTTTCATAGGGACCCTAGTCAACAAAAATATTTTATTACTTTGAAATCCCATGCACCCATTCTCTAGTTGCTTGATTTCTCCCAACCTTTCTTTCTTGTTGCCACCACTAATGCTAGTGGTTCATATATAATCACTATTTTAATATAGAATGATCATACAATCACCTATAAAAGTCATAAATTAAATATCACAGATATGCCATGATCAAGTATATGGATGAGTTCTTGCTCATGCCATATGAATCCACACTCCATGCAAATGCAAAGTCATTTAGATATGTTGGACCGGGATCCGGGGGAGTGGTTGTGGCTAGCTTTAATAGTCGCCCAAAAGCTAGTTAGCTCCATTGCTAATAGAAGCTAGGTTGGTAGACACATCTTGATGTAAGTTGACATTGGATTGGGCCCATCACATAACCAAGGAAAAGCATAACATAGTGGATGCTTTCTCCAATATCTTTTAGCGATTCTTCTTGTTTCTTATGGCTTGTATAAGTTCATGGGTGCCTAGCAATCGGTATTTGTTTCTTATGGAAATCCAATGGTCAAGTCTATGTAGGCAATCTAGGAACCCTTTGGTCTTGAAGGTTAGACCCCTTCTATTAGGAACCTACCAATGCAGAGGGTCTATCATAGTTTCTCCTCATTTGTGGACCTTAGAATATTTGGCACTTGGAGTATAGATATATGACTTGAGAGATATATATTTGAGTGAATTCCAACAATCTACCATCTCGAGCCTATATGTTTGAGAATATGGTGACATGATGAAACTCAAGGAATATAATCTCATTCAATGGGTTGGCTAGGAGGTTGATCTTGTTTGCTCCATCAGGGTATGGAGAGACATTTACAAGGGTGTATATCTAGAGTTACTATAGTAGGAATTAGGATATTGAAATGGGGCGAATCCTAGAGGGCCGAAGATTGATATAAGGATCCCCTAGGACTCACTAGCCCCACCTCACTAAGAGCCTATGAAAGCTAGGACATGTGTGGGGCAATACAAATTTTAACTATATTGGATATTTGAGTGCAAGTGGCAGATAGAGTTAGAGGTCTAGAAGGGTAGCCATTTACTTTTAGATAGAGGGTAACAAAGTCTTGCCTTCCTCAACAACCCTTGGAGGAGGATTAGAATCATAGGCCTCCAAGGAAAGACATGACAATTCGATCAATACATAGCTTGGTCAAGCATCTAGCAGGGGCATCTTTGGATCCAACAAGATAGTCATTTAGATATGTTGGGCCGGGATCCGGGGGAGTGGTTGTGGCCAGCTTTAATAGTCGCCCAAAAGCTAGTTAGCTCCATTGCTAATAGAAGCTAGGTTGGTAGACACATCTCGATGTAAGTTGACATTGGATTGGGCCCATCACATAACTAAGGAAAAGCATAGCATAATGGATGCTTTCTCCAATATCTTTTAGCGATTCTTCTTGTTTCTTATGGCTTGTATAAGCTCATGGGTGCCTAGCAATCGGTATTTGGGTAGGACAACTGTAACAGGATGGAGTCGACAAGTTCTTCTCGCTTGGAGTGCCTGGAGACTCTGAACAAAAACGTATGGTTATGTACCACAATTAGAGGGCATCAATGTATAGCACCTCGGGGGAGCTTTAATCCAGTCACTCTGTGACAGTTGGAAGCAGCTATAGGAAGACTCTTGACACAGGCGAGAGCTTTGGGCGGCAGTTTGTTCACACTTGGAGTGGCCATGGCGTGTTCTTAACCTTACAGGATGGCCGCCACCCTTGGCCGTGCTATAATCCTCCTCGGCTATGCTATACTTCTCGTCCATGGCTGCTATCCTCTATCCTTCCCATACTGCCATGAGCGGCTTGTAAATACAGGTCTTTTAAGTGAAATTGCCTCTCTCTCTCTCTCTGTCTCTCTCTCTCTCTCTCTGCACATACACAGAAGTACGGGAGAATCTCATATCCTTCATCATTTAGATATTCGCCATTTTGTGGGCTTTTACTTATATCGTGAATGAAATACTAAGAGAGATGCAACATCAGTTACCTCTGGACCTTGAGCTTGTGCTGCATTTCTTGCAAAGCCGGTGTATTTCCGGTACCTGTCAAGGATCTTCCGTGCACTGCAACAGAAGAGATCCAACCTTAGAGACCTCCTAAGCTAGTTCGATGCAGACAGTGACATGCTGTTTCATAGACATCGTCGACCTTGTATCTTGTCATATCAATGCATGTACACAAAACTCACGTGTCTGCTTCGCTATCTCAGGCTAAATCGACATTAATCCCTTCACGATTGTGCACCAGAAAAAATCAAGACCGCGCTATCAAAGTCTCTTTCGAAAACGTTTATGAGCGACGTTGGGTCTCAACTTTGGGCTCCATATTTTTATAGCTTAGCTGTTTTTGTAAGATTTCATGGAATGCAAGACTTAAATGCTATTTTTTAGATGTTATGAACTCTTTCCTATCCAAATATTTGAGCCATATCAAAATAGCATCAATGTTTCAAAAGGACCTTTCAAATTCTAATTAGTTCAGTATCGAAATATGCTTAAAAATACACTCTATTTTATGATTACTTTAATATCTGAATATGATTATTTTACTATGTATGATTACTTCAACACTAAAATGTTCTACAACATTTTTGCAATCTGGTGGCTTGACAAATGAATGATAGACACAAGACAAGTAGAAAGTATTTGATTTAGCAATCTCATAGATATTTTATGTGATTGGATTTACTCATATCATATGTGACTATTGTTACATAGAATGACATGATTAGATTTGTTTATATCAAATGTGACTATTGTTATATAAAGCGATACCAAACATTAAGCATGTATACAAAGCACCAATGCATATTTTTGAAAGTACAAACATTCATAGCTCAATTGAATTACACACTAGCCATGATAACATACACCAAATTAATGCCAATGTCACAGAAACAAAAGAAGATGTGCACACAAAGAAAAGCTACAAGCACACTCATAGAGACAGAGAGAGAGAGAGAAGCTCTCAAAGCTAGACTTCACTACATATCAAGGAACACTCATAGGAGAAGAAAAAACCATTTTCTTCCACCTCAAAGGTATGCTATTTTTTTTCGCTTTCTACCATATTGTTTTTCTATTGTTTTTGTACTTCATGAAACATATATTGAGTTGTTGATATAGATACAAAGCTTTGCATGAGCTTTTTAGGCTTAATACGGGGTTACATATGTAGTTAAATTTTTTGAATCACAATGGACAATATAAGATTACACATGCAATTTAACATTAGATTATAGGTGTTATGACTACAATTTATATATGGTTTGAAATGTGTTACGATTATGATTCTTTATTTTGATTTATGATTTTTGCAAATGCCTTATCTCTAGTATCTAGGTCAAATCATTTTCCTCCTTGTGTTTTAATTTGCATGCTTATCTAAAGGTGAAAGAATAAGTGGGGCATCTCCATTGAACTATATATTTCATTTCTATATTAGGTTGCTCTCAAATATTTGGTGCTTGAGGCACAGAAAGGTTGATGCTTTGTGACTTAATAGTGGTTTGGAATTCAAAAATTCATGTTGTAATCAATCCATGCATGTCCTTGAGGTACTTGAATATTTTAAAGCTCTTTGTCTACACATTTCCCTACGAGTTTAAACGTGATGTGTTATTTGATAATGGGCTTCTAATTTCTTTTTTCTTTTTTTGGTTTGCTATGGGCTTGTGAATTTAGGATTTAGAGTCAGATTAGATTTTTTATCATTGCTACTTAGAGAAGAGACAAAAGAAGAAGGTGAAGAAGAACATTCAAAGGCATGCCTTATGTTTCCTTTGATGTTTAGTTGTATTTCTTGTACTCTGATTATTAATTGTTATTGCAATGGCTAAGTGTATGAGAATGTCATAACTATTGTTTTACATCGTTAGGTTATTTTTGGAACTCATATGAGGATGTATATATTGTATGTACATGACACTATATGTATTTGGATGGGGAGGGTTGGATATCTAACCTTATTAAAGCCATCATTAATACCTATTTCAGAGGCCATGATAATTTAGCTATCAAGAGGAGTTCGTTATTGTGATATGGTAATAGGTATTTGGGGAGAATCCTATACATTGGATTCAAGGTTGATACTTATTAGCCTAACTCTGAAACAAAAACTTGTCATATCCTCCTTATTTCATTAATCCCATTTTAGAGGCCCTGGTATTTGAGCTATCAAGACAAGTCTATTATTGTGATCTGGTAATATGCTAATTGGGAAAAATCCTATACATTGGATTCAAGATTGGTAGTTACTAGCCAAAGTATGAAATAAAATATTATCATATCCTCCTTATTTCATAGAGATTGATTTAGGTTCAAGGGGCTCATGTATGGTCAAGACTTTGAGAGAGCTTATGTATATGCATACACATTGACCTTTGCATGCATATTTTCCTAGTCTATGCATACACATATACTATGCATAGACTACACTAACATATGTATATGTGTAAGCATGTGTGTTTGTATACACACACACACACACACACACACACACACATATCATGTGTAGTCATATGTATATGTTCATGTGTCTACATAGTCTATATGTATGTGTGTGTACAATCTATATGTATAGGTAGCTTGTCTATGTATTATGTATATGTAAGTATATACATTAATAGAGTTATGGGTATGCATAGCATATGTATAGGTTATTATACATGGTATAAGTTTACATATGTGTATTCATAGCCAATTATGTGAATGTGTACACTATGACTTGTACATATATGCAATCTATCTATGTTAGCCTTGTGTGTACTCATGTTGTATCATGCCAATAATCTTGATATGTTATATTTCTATAGATGCATTTGATCATATTATTGCAAATGTTGATGTGAGTGGGGTTGTAATGAACCTTAGTAAAAAATCTTAATTAAAACCCTAAAAGAATTTTGTTTTAGTCATCCCGTCAACCAACACCAATGTTATTCTGAAGATCATCTTGCATCATCATCATATTTGTTGTGTACCAGTTTTGAAAGCAACACTAGGGATAAGATCATTTGACTGAGGCAAAAAGAACAAGGCAAGGCACACCCTTGTAGACCATACCTAATATGAAGTGAGACTAAAGGCTAGATAAAACCTCATGTGATAAGGCTTGGCCTATTGGTTATTTATTATTTGATGTGTGGCTAGTCCATGAGAGTGAGAGAGATCAAGAGAGGGAGAGGGAGAGAGATATATATATAGAGAAGAGAGAGAGATATCAAGGGAGATATTAAAAGAAAGAGAGAGAGAGAGGGGGGGTAAGATACCAAGAGAGACATAGGGAGGTGGAGTGAGAGAGAATAGAGATAAGAGTATACGGTAAGAGAGACTAATATTGATGAAATAACAATAGAAAAGCGAATAAATAATATTGAGAATCTAGACCACAATAACTAAGCATTCTAGGATCCTTGTGAGTACCTAAGATGCCAAGTTAATAGAAAAGAAATTATACTTAGGAGGAAATTTATATAGAATTACCCTCCCACGGTAATATCTAGTCCATGCTTTAGAATTTCCAAATTATGAATGTTTAGAATTGTGACGATGAAATCATTGATTCATTATATATCACAATTAAATTATTTTTTTGAATGAAAATATTTAAAGAAGTTATAATACTTATGAATCTGGATTGAGAAACTATGATAATTATCCTTTAAAAATCTGTTAGTAAGAAAACATTAACCTCTTGAGCTAGTAAAGGTTAGGAAATATAAACTCTTTTTGCTAGGAAACTATCTCAAAAGGTATTTGGATGAGCATTTTATTTTCGGGTGTGGAACCTTGATGAAGTTGATACAAAAAGATAACTTTGACCTTTCTAAAAAGAAAAACCTTCGATACTCAAAATAAAAGTATCTTCTTATTACTTAAATCGGTAATGAGATAGCTCAATGAAAAGTGTCATCAGGAAAATCCAAGACCCAAGATTAAGAATCATGACAAAAAGGTCAAGGGAAACCTATGCTTATAAGCTTATGGCTTACATAAATATTCATGCATAAGCATATTTTATCATATTACTTGCCATATTAAAAGAAATACTTTCAGTATTTATAGATGCTGCTAAGATTTAATTTATCTAAAATTGAATAATCATAGGATGTGCATACTAAACAAAATTTTAGCTAAATCGAGAATCTTTCAAGTCCCATTCTTCATTATTTACAATATTGGGACTCCAAAAAGACATATTTAAGTCTCCCAAAGCTACCATATGACAATCATTAGAAATCTTATGAAAAATGGAATCTATTGAGCTATTGAACAATGAATTTGGAGCAACTTTGTGAGAGTTATAGCAAAGAGAAAGTTTTAACCATGAGTCCTAAAATTGTGAAAATTTTCCATTGTCACTAATAACGTGTTACTAGACTTCCCCCAAGAGTAGATGCACTATCTCTTTAGATTGCTAGGTTACTACTTTAGATTGCTAGGATTGGCATTGGATATGAGAGGTCTGTTCATAGAGACTTGTTGAAAATGCTAGGAGGCATCAAGGAGCCACATGGCTCTTGTCGTAATTCCTTGGGCATGCTACGACAAGCTTACCCCCTAGGAGCCCAAGTGGCATCCAAGAAAGCCCTCATAATAGTTGAGGGTAGACCTGATGGATTTATTTTGGCCTTCAAGTGGAGTTTTGATATAGATTAGAATAATTATGTTTTTTTTTAAAAGATAATAAATTCAAACATATATTTTATTTTTGAAACTATTTACTTTCCTTTGTATTCGAGTGCTCAGTGTATGCCTAACTTTTGTGAATGAACATTATTTAACAGATTAACTAACAAAACTATTTTTATATGTCAAACTAAATTGTATTAGCATATTTGAAAACTAAAATACTCCTCCAAGGAAGAAGATGATTAGATCGCATCTTTCCTATGGCAACATGGACTTCGTTAGTTGAGAGGATTTTATGAAAACTCAAGTGCTAGATAAGAAGGGGATGAGGATAAGCTAAGAAGCCTAGAATGCTGACTATCCCAGTATGTTGTCTTAGAACCCAACTATTATTGTTTTTGGAGCTAGAGTTGAAACACACCTCAAACCCATAAGGATTAACTTGAAAACGGAAATCTAAGTTATATGCTATGGTCCTCTATCAACCATCTATCATTAGCTTGTAAGGTCACTACTTTGTTATCATCTCGCAAGTCAAAGCAAACCATTACCCAGTTGGTTCAAAGAGAGTGAGAAACCAGGGGAAATTATGTGCATGGACCCTTGGACCGACCGGGTAAAGTCTAATTTGGCCTCCTAAAAAGGCATTCATTTGGTTTTAATGATGACACACTAGGTCATTTCTAAGCTTACCTAATCTAACAATCCGGAGGAGTCCACCTTATAGAACATGTAGGATACTGCATGAGTTCAAAAGAAAGGGTGTTATATTTAGTAAAATTTATAGGATTATATTTACAAAAGGGATTTTGAATTAGAATTTGCAAAAAAACTGTAAGTTTAGTAAAGTAAAAGGGGCCATTTTAAAGCCTTATACTATGGAAAGAAAGGGTATTTATTCATATCCTTTGAATGCACGCTATATAGATGATTTCTTATAGGTAGACTCCCCTAGCTAACAGTTCAATTATAATGGAAGCCTCTAAGTATAAACAAGACCACTTTGTTGTTGTTGGCAAGGCCCATCAAGGATCTAACCACCAAGTTTCCTTAAGGATTTTATTTAGTTTGCTAATTAGTCCTAGCACACTTTAATTTAATATATAGAACTTGACTTCATTAATTAGCTCTTTTAAACATGTTCATTCACATAAATTAAGCATAGATAGAAATATAATTTCAAATAATTTTTGAAAATAGTTGCATATAATATATTTATGTGCACTCTCAAAGTGCAATATTGTGCCAGCATTTTGTCCCTTACAATGTACCCCATATCCAAAGTACATGGATACCCGTGTATACATACAATCTACCAATCCACCCCTATTTAGCATCAGGGTCTTCTAGGAAGATCATGATAGACCCATAGGGGTTAAAACACACTTTGACATGTAAGGAGTTTACAGCCAAAGCCCCCCTTGGCACTGCCCTTGTCACCTCCTAGCCTAACATTGTCCTATGGAGAGACCTTTAATTGTTAAGAAACCAAAACAATTTCCTTTAATATCTCAAAAGAGAAGATATAATCCACAACTTATTTCTCCTTAGAATGCAACCACATAACGCAACACATGACAGTCTCCCCTAGTGTTTAGGACGTGATACTTCTCAAACCCTCTTCATACTTTTCAAAGGTCATATGCTTTCCTCTAAATGATACATCACTTTAGCATACATTACATTTTGCAAGCATGAGCAAGGCATCTATCTTTACTCCTAGTGGTTATGTCCTCTAAGGAATAATCATGATTAGTTCATAATGAATAATTTATTTTTGTATTCTACAAATATTGTAACTCGTAATTTCCTCCTAAATGCACAATCACTTAAGGATATTCATGGATCTTGATTACATGAAGATGACACCTTCAGTGTTGCAAGTTATAACAATAGTGGACTAGTTATAAGCTAATCAATCAACTGCTCAATCATTTGACTTAGTAAAACTTTCTTTAAATCTACCCAAAGGTACTTGAATAGATGTTGGTATGGATGGGACTTGGTTCATATGTGCAACCTCTTGTCATGCTCCCTTTTCACCACTTCGGGGCCATCATAATAACAAGCAATATTCTTCTAACTCATTCTTTGATCTATGCCTTCTTGAACCCCTAGAGCACCTCCAAACCTACATGTCTTTGAAATAGATCTTGGGAAGGAAAACCAAATATGTAGATTCTTAGCAGAGCAGGGTAGTATCTAGGTCGCGAGGAATGAATAATCTAAGTGTTATCTCTCTTTCTATTATCCTCTCTTGTTACTATCTCTCTTCTGTCTAACTCTCTCTCTCATTCAATTATCCTTCATCTCATCTTACTATCTCTCTCTAATTTTCTCTCTTGTAATTATCCTCCCCTCTTATCTCTTTAACCTCCTCTCTCTCACTACCTCTCCCTTTAACTACTATCTCCTACTACCTTCTCTCTCTCTCTCTCTCTCTCTCTCTCTCTCTCTCTCTCTCTCTCTCTGTGGTTTGTGTTCAATAGTCCAATACTAAAATAATTGATGGTATAACACCTTAGTTGTAATAGGCTTTTGTATAGCCTTTGACTAACCCATCACCAAAAAGAGTGCTTTGCTAACCATGTACTAGCTTTGAGGAGACGAATGTGCTACAAGGTTACCACTTTTGACATCATGCTATGAGGTTTGTGGATGCTGTCAGGATGCTCGTGATGATGTAGACAATGAGCATGAGAATGATGATGTATATGATGATGATGGTTTTTTTTCCGCACATGATAGTAGTTCTTCACATTTTATTAATGATGTTATATCCTCTCTCCCTTGAAGGAATCAAGATATCCTCATCCCTAGAGAAACTAGGGCTATCACTTTTCCTATGGTGGTTTGATCCTATGATCCATGGGTTAGGATCTACCACGCTTTCATTCTGCTACTCTAGTACAAGCATTCAACTTCAAAGGGATATTATGAATCCAAAGATAGGTTTCTCGCAACATATTGGCTAAATTAATTAGAGAAGTAGGGTCCATTACAAGTATAAGACATATTGCATCTTTCTAGGCTTCTACCCATCTTGAAAGGGTATAATATGCTTTAAGTTTTTATCATTATCTTACTCCTAAAGTATACTGAATGATCAACTTGTATGGCTTTTCTTTGTTAGGATTCTTGATTCAAATCAAGGCAACTAGCTTGGATATGCCCTAGCTCATTGCAATGGAAACATCAATGAGTGAGGCATCTCCTCAAAATATGTCATCACTATTTGAAGTCGCCAAAGCTTTAGATCTAAAAAGAGCATCTTCAAGATCTTTGGGTCACAAGGATTCTAATTGAGTATCTAACGGAAAACTTAACCCTCAACAAAACTTGGCCACATGTTGAGTAATATCCATACCCAAAGCATACTTTTTGAGAGTTATGAATCAAGAGTAATATGCTTCTAGGATCAATTCTAGTTAGCAAAGCTTGAAGAACTCCTTCATCTTTAAGATAGGACGTTAGAGGATTTTTTGTCTATATTGTGAAAACATCTAACAAGTCATATATTAAATTCTTCCATGGTTTACATGCAGAATAGTAAAAGGTAAGATCTGCCACTTATTTCCTCATTGTAGTTATTTCACAATGCATGAAAAGATAGGTGGTGAGGATGCCAAGATTGTGATAAGGTAGAATATCCATGTCAAGTCACACAAGTCAAAAAGAGGAAGTTTGCATACATATGGCCTAAATTAATGAACTGACTTATTTTAACGCTTCACATACAAAAACTTTAGAGAGGGGAACATGAGAATTAAAAAAGAGAAAAAAGTGGAGAGAGAAAACAAGAACACTATATTAGAGAACTTGGGAATCTCCCAAGTCCCACTTTCAAATAAGGGGTAAAGATTTGGCCATGTGGCTACATCTTAACCCATGCTTCAAAGTGGGACTTGGAAAGACAACTTATATAGTAATTATGGTAAAGTCCACTTTCAAAAGTAAGGGGACAAGATTTAATCGTGCAGCCAAATCTTAACTAAATTAGGAATTCCCAAACTATATGAGAATTCCCAAATTCCCTAATATATAGTGTTCAAGGGCAACATGAAAAAAATGTGACTAAGTTTTGAAGCTCTTGGAGAGGCCACCATAGCTCATGAGAAAGTTGAAACAAGAGAGAAACACAATGGAAGTGGAGCCAATGACATCTTGGGAGTTTCTTTATGCTTACAATTAGTTGGATCTTGGATAGTGTCTACTACTATACTAATAATAACTACTAGGGTATTTGCTATCATAAACCATTCACAAGGTGATTCTAAGTCTTCCACGGTGTCTTGTTTATGTATATGATGCTCTACTACTACTAGATCATTTCTAAACTAAGAATCCATGGTATTTTAAAGGATTGGAGGAGCAAAGGCTTGCATTTTCATTCTTGTAATAATAGTAACTAGTAGGGTATCTACTGTAATAAAGGTTTCTTAGGGGGTTCTAGAGCCTTTAGAGGCATCTCCTTCATGCATATGGTGCTTTGGGGATGAAAGAACACTGTTAGAATAAGAGTACATAGTTTTATGAAGATTTGGGATAGCATTGGGACTATTTTTATTTTCTATAATTAAACTATTATAATAGAGCCAAAGCACTAATTCAGTCCCCATACAAATTTTTAGCAAGATCTAATGTATGGTGAAGCTTGAAAGTATGGCTCCGGATTGATAGGGACTACCATATATGATATTGTTTGAAAGTTTATGTATAGTTTCATAGCTAAAATAATTTAAGTAAGCCTATGTAATGTAGGGTTATGCTAGTGACAAGGTGCACTTTTTAGTCAAAATGTTAGAGCTTGGGTTATGTACTTGTACTTGAGCACATGTAGTGATTGTATTTGACAAACTCTATCATAAAAAGATTGAATCAAAGGATTTTCTAAGGGTTCCTATCTTGATGTTTTGTGTTTAAAATTGATTCTATTCCTCTCTTTTCTTATTCTTTTTATGCTTAAATATCTATATCCTTCTCGTCATGACCCTTTTGGTTAAGGCCTTTGATCGTATATGATCTAACATTGGTAAGCATGTTTTGAAGGCCATCGAAAGGTTGTAGAATGGGAGGCCATGCATATTGCTAAGAAATAGACAAATGATGTATGCTCCAGGAAGAGATGTCTTAAATCCCATACGTGTAGTGAGGAGAGTGGAACAACCCAACTTATATAAAGCATTGTACTTGACTATCACTTTCATAATGATGAATACAATATCATGATGCTTTCCTCCTTCAGTTAGTGTCAGTGTCAGTCCAATACACAAGATTGTCTTTATAAGTCCAAGCTTCCATCTTGGAACCTTACTCACTTGTGTAACAATTGTCTACTCATTGTCCATGTCAACATGAATTTAGTCTTCATCTTCTGACCTCCATAGCTTCTTCCATGTATGTCATTACTGTGGCAAGATTGCCTATATAGCCAATGAATGTTTCCACCACAAGAAAAGAGAACGACAGATGCATAATGATTACTACCAAGCCACTTCATGAATGAACAAGAAGAAGATGATAATGATGATTCTTCCGCTACCATCAACAACTCCGACAGATTGTTTTAAAGAATTTTCATTGTATCTTTCATATGTTTTTTCCATAGCGGATCTCTATTTTTTCCTTAGTGTATTTTCTTGGTAAAAACCCTTGCCAAAGATGTAAAGTTTCAAGCTTTAACTTGACTAGGTTGCTTATGAGCTAGTCTCCCAGGCTATGCCATCATGTAAGGGGGCAAAAGCTAGCAAGTGTAGGGATTCATCATTTAAGGGGGGATGTTGAGAAATAGACAAACGATATATGCTCCAAGAAGAGATGTCCCAAGTCCCATATGCATAGTGAAAGGATAGTGGAACAACCCAACTTTTATAAACCATTGTACTTGACTATCACTTTCATAATGATGAATACAATATCATGATGCTTTCCTCTTTCGGTTAGTGTCAGTGTAAGTCCAATACACAAGATTGTCTTTATAAGTCCAAGCTTTCCATTGGGGTTCACTCATAGTAAAGAAGACATGTCACCTGCATGCAAGGACTTAAAAAAAAAACCCTATTTATGAAGCTTGTAAAACTCATACATCCCCCTATTTAAGGTTATCAGATATATGCATGTATGACTTTTTATGTATTCCCTTTCTTAAATGTAAGTCTTCATAGAACATATACTAATTTTCTTTTAAAAGTTGGAATTATCCTAAGCAATTAAAAATATCAAAATGGTCATATCACAAAGTGATTTATGTAGTGGCACTTAGATATCATCGAAGTATGTGTTGCAATGTTTTTTAGTGCATGTGTCCCCTTACCTAATGAGCAGAGTGATTAGGGGAATTGAACCCCTTTATACTTAAAGTGACTACACCAAGTAGACACCAAGCTCTCTTTGGAAGAAGGGGAGTTGAATCTCTCTATTAAAACCATGGGAGAGTGCCAACTCTCCCCCTCCCACACTATGATTAATTCACTAACCCTAATATGTGAGGGTTTAGGGTTTTAACCTTACTTGTCAAGGTCTCTTGTATGCCATGGAGAAACCAATCTATGGAGAGAGGTGATCAAATGCATCCCCCCATTGTTTTTCCCTCTATCCCTTCCTTAAATTTAAGTTCAATATAGGAAATTAGAGGGGTCTACCTCTCATAGATTTTATACCTTGGTTTTGTCAAGAGGTAGGGTGAGAACTGTGATGTGTTTTGTTGCCTATTTTTTGTATTAGCTTGATGCTCTTTATGGTTGTGTTTATTTGCAGATCTATTCGTGGGATTTGACGGGCTGAGTCGCGCTATCCCGTGGTTGCCAATGACAGATGATTTTTTATGCCAAGAAGTGCCTAAAAATAGCAAAAAAAAAAGAATTTTAGGGGAAAAATAGACTTCGTCGAAGACAGCGATTGCAATCAGTACGATTTTAAGCGGCAATGCCCGAAAGTGCTTAAAAGACCCACTAGACGACAATTTGAGAATTTTCATAATTTTTTGGTGTGTCAGATGAGACACTGGTAGATGCTCGACAGTGGAGGACTTCAAGACAGATGCCCATCATTTTTTGGACTGCAAATCGAGTACCGGATGAAGAAACGGGAGTGCCTAGGAGACCAAGACCCAAAAGGGCAAGTGGGAAAGAACTTAAGAGAGCCCAAAATATGTGCCTTTTGGGGGCTCCCTTTAAAAGCCCCTAAAAAAATGAAAATCATGGGGGGAGGGAGGTGCGTCAGTTTTTTTTGGCGTAGGCAAAAGAAGGCCCTATTATTCTATTTGGTGGAGGAGGGGGACTATCGTACTTACAAACAACCCCCCCTTCTGATTACATGGCTGATTCTCCTACTGTCTTCACTCTCCATCGCTGCCTTCGACTTTAGAGATGGCTGTCCAGTTGTGGAGATGCAGATCTAGTCTTTCTCTCTCCTCTTTCCCTGTCCTGCATAGAGGTACTTCATGTGGCAAGAATCAAGAAGAGAATCGGAAGATGGATGCTTCTCCGGGGAGGCACCGGATTGTTCCAAGAGGTTGAGGAGGCTGAAGGCTGAAGATTTAAGCTGAAATCCATGACTAGTTGGTCGATATTTAGTCCTAATTAAATATTCAAAAAACCTCAAACACGCAAAAAGGCGGTATGCTCTATTTTATGAAAGAATTTTGCTTGTTTCTTATTGTTCATGGTCTAAATGGTATGCACATGGGCTGAAATTTTATTTGAATGTTCCTTGTATTAATTTTTAGGGTTGCAATCACTCTTATGCAGAGCCTGTATTGATTTATAGCAATTATAAATATTCAAAACCTGAAAAAACACTAATTTTGATGGATATTGATAGTTTCTTTGATTTTGAGTGAAATAAAATAAGAGAAAATGCTAAGTTTCAGTTCCAATGATTAGTCATCAGAAAAAACCAAAAAATATCTATTTTCTATTCAAAATAAATAGAAAAAATAGAGAAAAAAATGGGTTTCTTGCATTTAAAGAAAATAAAAAAACGAAATCTATATATGTGAATATTTGTGCATGAGGTTAAGCCTCAGTTTGGCCCTTGTCCTTTGTGTTAAAGTGCTTATTTATTGATTTTACATATAAAAAATGACATAAAAGAACCTCTACACCTATGCATCGCAGTAAAATTTAAACGGTGAGGGGAAGGATGATGTTATACCATAGTTTAAGCGCTGAAATAATACAAAGTCTGATTGTTCTCTTTATGCATAACATTTAGGATGCGATTTATTTGGAAATAATGGATCTAGCAGTATGAGGTTTGTCTTGATGCTAGGTTCTTGCAACGAAGCACTGCGTATGAGCGGAAAATTCATTAAAAGGGTTGTTTTTGCACGACACATAGGCTGATTTTAAACCATAAGTGTTTGTGCACAATAAGGCATCCACCATTGCATGAACCATACACATGGTATCTATTCTTGGCATGCATAGCAATTGGTTAAAGTATAAATGACCCACGCTGGAGAGAGTGAGGCACCCAAGCTGTAGGTCTAGATGGTGGGTTCAAGAGGACAAGTAAGTGAGGACTGATACATTCTTGGAACGATATAATATTGGTACCAAGAGTAGATTCTGTTTTGTAAGTGAGGACAAGTAAGTGTAGAGGGATCGCAGCGGGGCGAAATCAACCGAGGGGTGCCTCCTATGTTGTTCTACATGGTGAATTACACCAAAACGTGTAGGGTCTCCCTTTGAGGAGTCTCAGTGTAATGGGCCCACCCTCAAATTACGGGACACATCTTAGCAGCCCATCGAGAGATCAATCTAGAAGACGCCGCCCGACACTCCCAAGGAATGACACAGTGTTTGCCAACTAGGGTCTCTCGAGTCTACCCTGCAACGAAACTTATCCGACTGTTCCCACTAGTATTGACCTGAGTCCGGGTTCCTAGCAGTCGAGTCTTCCTAACAGCCTTCTAGCGTCAGTCTTCAGCCGCTCCACTTTGCATAGATACAACTGGAACCAAGCAGACTCATACCGCACTTGGTTCAAAGAGAATGGAAAATGAGAGGGATGCATTGCTCGACCTCTCTGCTGTAGGGCATAGTTCCATTCCGGTCCCCTAAAACGGTATGAATCAGGGTTCTAAATAGAGGGAGAGAAAACACTAGAGGCAGACCTCACACTAAGTGAGCTTGTGAGCAAGTGTCTTATCGACAATACGACTGCTGATTAGAGTGCGGCAACACTAGGCTGGCGAGCCCCTCTCAATGTCCCCTTTGGCTAAAGAAAGAGTTTGCAATAAATTCTTCATCTCATCGGTCGAAAAAGAAGAAGCTTTCGATGATGAAGTGGGTGGAGTATCTAAAGAGTCTCCCATCTCGACAATCAGAAGCGATGCTTTCATGTCGGTCTCACTAGGTGTCGCACGAAATAATACGTGTGGGAATTTGTGAAAGTCGCTCGCCACATGAATGCGTGGCAAGATGGAAGCAAAAGATAAGAAGAGTACTAAAATCAAGACAAATACATGGAGTAAAAGAATGGTTAAGATTCTCATTCCATCGATTAGATATGTCCTCATTATAAGAAGAAGTAGAAACAAAAATTTTAATCTTCTTGATATGTTCTCATAGATTTCTTGATTGTTACACATAAGGAATAGAATAGATGAAGTTTAATGAATTAATGCACAAGATAACTTCAAATTTTGAGAGCATAATTTGTCATGAATATGTGAGTTGAAAGTGTTTTCAATATTGTAGATAGGACACTTCCAAGTAATAAGATTCCATCACATAAACCATTAACGGTTTGATTACTATAGCAGGTTTGTCACCCCATTGCATTCATCATAACTAGACAGAATGCTCCTTCATATCTTGTTGGATAGTTACCATGTATGAGTTTCTAAGGTTCCGCAGGAATATGGTTTTGTGATGAGTGATGAGGATTTTGAGATAAAACCAATGAGTAGGGAAGAGAAATCAGTTAAGCTTCACAGCTTTGTATAAACTCCACTTTCACATGTATCGTTCCAACTTAGCAATAAGATGTTGTGGTCTTTTGTCGATGCCTAACTTGGTGAATAAGCTATGATCTTGTAGCAACTAGAAACCCCATGGTGAATCGTTAATCGTCATGAAAGAATTCCAATACTTCATATGAGCTCAAAGTCCCCCACTTTAAACAAAATGGTATCAATCAAGTCTTGATGAGAATGCAGGGATGAAAAGCAACCAACTTCCAAAATACGTTCACCAGCTATGAAGCAATTATGCCGCTCTACCTTTGAATCTCGGTATTGCAGTTGGCTGAAGGAGAGGTGGAAGCAGACTATTATAGTAGGAGTGGTGGTGGGAGGAGAGGCCATGAGTGTGATGAAAGATTGCACTCTCTTCGGCTATCTTGTCTTGCCTTCTCCTCTGTTGTTGCAGTGCCCTCTTCGATTTGCAGTCAACCCCTTCAGTATGTTTGTCGATGCTTGAGTCGTCCTCCTCGTTCTTCTTCTTTCTGCCTCCCCCATCCTCTGAGATGATCTCCTCATTACCTTTTATAACTGTCCATCACCTCGAAAAATCTTTAGAAAACTTTTAAAGAAGCATTATGCAACTTTAATTACTTCCTCTATTTGAGGCGTCAAAAGAAAGCATCTTCTATTGACGCCAGAGATTACGTCTTTACAACTTGTACTATTCCAGATTTGACCTTGCTCACAAAAAGGTTAAAAATATGCTTGTGAAGTTCACCCTTGTGACGAAAAAGTAATCATGTATTTCTAGAATACTGAATTTTTCATCATCTTCATAAAGTATCATCCGTTCTACCAAGCCATCCTTCTTATAAAATCCCCATAGAAAGAGTATACCTCATGTGTGCACCGATTATAATGCGTTCTATTTACCCCACCTAGACACTTCGAGATTAGAAGAAGAAAATGGAAAATAAGGAGGAAACATCTTTGCCAAATATGAGGCACATGATTCCCATGTAAACAAAACAATATAGTCCGAATGTAAAGGACGGATTGTTGTGCAAATGCATATAAATTGAATCAATATATATTGAAAGAACCAGGAATCTTTGCACTACTCAGAAGCAATATCCAGGCATTAGATCTCCTAGAGCTTCTTTGTAGAACAAAACATGCATCAAAATTGTACCTTCTTCTGTGCTACTCAGAACCTAAATCTGATGGCTCCGTTGGCTCCGAAAGGGGGATAAAACTTTAGGACACCTACTCACCGATCTCCCAGATCAGTCCTTCTTCTTCTTTCAGTTCAAAGTGCAGCTTTCAACCTATTTACAACAATCGTGACCCACGTGATTTCATCAATATGTCCTTTTTATGAAAATCCCATAACTGACTGAAAAAGCAACTTGCTTTTTGCATGCCATCCTAATCTAGAAGATTTTCTAAATTTTTTGGATTTTTACAATAAATAATATAAAAATAGACCTAAAATTATCAAAAAATCTAGTATTTTTGGATAATCCATGCAACTCACACTAATACTAATGACCTAGATCACATTGACTCTCTTGATCAATAAGAAGTCGGATGATGATGCATTCTAGAGTTTTTCACACCGTGTCCGCATAGTGGCATGACAACGTATGCACCAACCATGATCCACATCAACTGGCCATCTACTAGTATCATATAAACCTTGCATTATAACATTAATCTTGGAGCCATGATTCAAAAGAGCAACACAAGGAGTCCCTGTTTCACCAAGCTTGACTAGAGTCTATGTAGTCGCACGAGCCGAGTGACTATGAGAAAAATGTTCCTGAGGCACCAATCTAGGTGCATCATCGCTCTCATCATATTGTACGGGCTGAAGTAAAGGATGAAGAGACTTCTTGGACTGCATACATAGAGCTCCATCTATAGATTCCTCAATAGTCTCCTCATCAGAATCAACCTTGTCAATTTGCAATCCATAGAGAATAGCCTTCGCAACAGCTAAAGCCTCTCGATGGAACATATCTTGCATTGGCTCTGCAATAACTTGTCATTTTCTTTTTATGATGTCAATGATAACATCATGAAATTCCCTTTTGGCAATCCCCAAGACTTCTCCAAGTGTAGATTCAATTTTACAATTAAGAATCCGATCCTCAAGTATCTTTTTCAAGTGCGTGGTTGTCTCGATGTCCGATAGTAGCTTGAATCCATATTACTTTTTTGGCTTCAGATCCTTTGTCTTTGGGACCGTTTGATCTTCTTGCACTTTTGGCTTCTGTACATTATCCATACTTTGCTTTGGTCCTGAAAAGAAGCCTAAAGAACTGGATCACTCCTCCTAGTCGCCCTCTTTGATACTTCAAGCTGATCATTATCTCTTTTTCGCTTTTCTTCAACGAGTACTTCAAATCCTTGAGACTTCGCGATGTGAGCATAGATAGAAAAGACAACTACGCGATCATTCCATTCAGTCCCTTTTCTGATTGCATCTCCTATGGTTGAAAGTTTGGATGATGAAGCTTTACCTTTCTTTTCTGCACGCAGTGCATACGACCATAAAGGAGACTTGTCTTTCGGCAAATGCTCCAATTGAAGACCATAGGTAGCAACTTCTCTTGCCACCTCTTGCATCACATAAGAAGACCGCAAAGGAGACTCCTCCAATAATTTCCTCATACCTCCCTTGCTAAAATTTGGTTTAATTAGTTGCTCTGTATCTAGAAACATATTATCTTGTCCTTCCACCAACTTCAACCTTTTTGCCTCTTCAAAATCTTGATAGTCCTTTTCATCATGGTTTGGACTATCACACCACATGCAACGACGGACACGATTATTTCTAGAAGAATTTATAGGAGTAGAAGAGGTTGAGGCAGAAACTGGGGCTAGGTTAAGTGGTTTTTATTCTGTTCTAGTCATCTTAATTTGAACATCTTTCAAGTTCTTTGAAATTTCCTCCACCATGTCTTTGACAGTCGGTTTGGCAGATGGTCTGACAACCACAGCAGGAATAGGCATAAGCATAGGCATAGAAGTAGGCATAGACACAAGATGAGAAATAGGAGAAGAAGTGGAAGGAGCAACAAGAGAAGTAGGAGAAGTCGAGGAAGGACAAGACATCGCTAGAGGTGTTGGCATGCCGTTCTACAAGCGAGCCTTCCATCTCCGCCTCTTCGTCAATGTGGAAACCGCATCAACATCATCCTGCCAATCCATCTTTAATCCCATAGTCTACATACGGTCTTCAAGAAGCTCTCCCAACTCGTCCTAAAGTGCAGGATCAATCGCTTGCAAGAGAAACTCCACTTTCTTTGGGTTTAGAGCTCTTTGCTCTAATGCATCCAACTGGTTGTATCACTCTTCAAACTCCCGCAAAAACTCAGAAGCAACAAGTCCTTTGTTGGGCTGATAGACCCTCTCTCTAGATGTCTTCTACATAGCAATACCATAATCCTCCAGAAAATATTCATCTTTGAGCGCTTTCTTGAAATTTGAGCCTTGCACAAACAAATATGTCACTCTAACCTGCAAAGCAAGAGTGACAAGCCATAGGAAATAGTTGCTCCAGTCGGTAGGAACTTTGAAGAAGCACATTTGGCTTTAAAGACATCAAGATAAGCTTAAACATTCCAGCCATCAATAGTTTGCATTCACTAACCATAGTTTCGATTGCTTTGGTTGCACCATCCGTATGTTCTTGATGCAACATTCGTTGTTGATCCAATTGTTGTTGATGTAACTATTGTTGATGCTGCATCGATAACTATATCTGTTGATTCTGCATCATAATGGCTGAAGAAAGAGTTTGCAAAAAATTCTTCATTTCATCGGTCGAAAAGAAAGAAGCACTAGATGATGAAGTGGGTGGAGTATTTGAAGAGTCTCCCATCTCAACAATTAGAAGCGACGCTTTCACGTCGGATTCACTAGGTGTCACACGGAATAATATGCATGGGAGTTTGTGAAAGTCACTCACCATAGGGATACTTGGCAAGATGGGAGCAAAAGATAAGAAGAGTACTCAAATCAAGATAAATACAAGGCGTAAAAGAATGGTTAAGATTCTCATTCTATCGATTAGATATGTATGCATGCTAAGGAGAAGTAGAAACATAAATTTTAATCTTCTTGATATGTTCTCATAGATTTCTTGATTGTTACACACAAGGAATAGAATAGATGAAGTTCAATGAATCAATTCACAAGATAACTTCAATGTTTGAGAGCATTGTTTGTCATGAATATGCGAGTTGAAAGTGTTTTTGATAGTGTAGATAGGACACTTCCAAGTAATAAGGTTTTGTCACCCAAACCATTAACGGTTTGATTATTGTAGCAGATTTGTCACCCCATTCCATTCATCATAACTAGATAGAATGCTCCTCATCAACTGCTCCTTCATATCTTGTTGGATAGTTACCATGTATGAGTTTCCGAGGTTCCATAAGAATATGGTTTTGTGACCAGTGATGAGGATTTTGAGATAAAACCAGTGAGCAGGGAAGAGAAATTAGTTAAGCTTCACAGTTTTGTATGAACTCCACTTTCACATGTATCGTTCCAACTTGGCAATAAGATGTTTTACCCATTGAAAGAGATGGTGGAAGCTCCTCATCAGTAGGTTGGAAGGTTCCTTCAATATGAAGCAGAAATCGTATTCGTTTGTAGAGCTCGTCGATGCCTAACTTGGAGAACAAGCTATGATTTTGCAGCAACTAGAAAACCCCATGGTGAACCATTCATCATCATGAAAGAATTCCGATTCCTCATACAAGCTCAAAGGCCCCCACGTTTAAAAAAATGGTATTGATCAACTCTTGATGAGAATGTAGCGATGAAAAGCAAGTGCCATCCAAAACACATTCACTAGCTATGAAGCAATTATTCCACTCTACCCTTGAGTCTCGGCATTGTAGTTAGCTGAAGGAGAGATGAAGTGCCTATTTCATTGGTTTCCATCAAAGATTCCATTTCTTGGCCATAATATCGTCTATTCTAATTAAACTTAAAAACTACCGCAAAATAAGTAGGATGTACTGTAGTGGGAGTGGTGGTGGGAGGAGAGGCCACGAGTGTGATGAAAGATTGCACCAGGGACAGGGAGACAAAGCACAGATGCAAGAGCTCTTGTATGGGCCATGTCTTCCAAGATTTTCTTCGTCACCTTCTTTGTCCAGTCATCTCCTTCAGCTCTCTCATCATCGTTAGCTTTCATCGTCACCTTTCCTTCTTCAGCTTCTACATCAGAGCTTTAGCTCTTTCCTGAATGTTGTTATCCCCCCCCCCTTGTCACATTTTCTTCAACTACGTCATCTCGTCTTCTCCTCTGTCCTTGCAGTGCCCTCTTCGATTACAGGTTGGCCCCTTCAGCATGTTTGTCGATGCTTCAGTCGTCCTCCTCATTCTTCTTCTTTCTGCCTTCCCTGACCTCTGAGATGAGCTCCTGCTCACCTTTTATAATTGTTCATCACCTCCAAAAAGCTTAGAAAGCTTTTAAAAAATCCTTATGGAAACGTAAATTGCTTCCTCTGTTTGAGGTGTCAAAGGAAAGCATCCTCTATTGACGTCAAAGATTACGTCTTTACAACTTGTAGGACCTTGTTCAATATAGGGTTAAATATATGCTTGTGAAGTCCACCCTTGTGACGCAAAAGTAATCATGTATTTCTAGAATAGTGAATCTTTCATCATCTTCATAAAGCATAATCCTTTTTACCAAGCCATCCCTTCTTACAAAATTGCCATAGAAAGAGTATACTTCATGTGTGCACCAAGTATAATGCATTCTATTTACTCCACTTGGACACTTGAGATTAGAAGAAGGCAATGGAAAATAAAGAGGAAACATGTTTGCCAAATATGAGGCACACAATTCCCATGTAAAAAAAACTTCAATATAGTCTGAGAGTAAAGGACAGATTGGTGTGCAAATGCACTTTTGTATATTGCATTCATTGTATTCCATGACCATAAAAGGTCTCCTATGTAGTTCTTGACATACTCTAGAAGATGATGCTTATTTTCTGACATCACTGGGAATGACTTGGGCAACTAAATTTTTTTTTTTTGTTTTGTAAATTGAATTCTAGCAGAATTGCTATTCATGGGCCTTTCAGTTTGAATGTCATGTACCTTCTACTACAACATATCACAACTAGCTTCTAAATAGTAGTCCCAAGAAAATCCTTCAATATTTGAACTATGTTCATTATATGTTGGAGATGCCTCCACAGTCTCTTTTCCTTCTTGAAGAATGAAAATCTTGTCATTATAGTGGCAATATATTGGTAATGCATGGGAGAATTTCACTTTCCAATTAAATCTATACATTATTTCGAACTGGATTCGTGAATTCCTTTCATGAAAGCCTGAACTCATGAGATTTGTGCTCATCTTTACATAATTCTTGATTTCATTCCCCAAGAATCCATTCTATGTAATCAATCAAGTGATACTTACAAAAATTATGAATGTATTGAAGAAATTGTGTCTAGTCTAACTACATGTACTCGTGCATCATGCAAATGCAGACAAGAGACACACTCAATGGAAAATAATTTCCTAATGACACTAACTAATGTGATGAATTTCTTGGTTAAAAACTCCACTCTTAGATTTGCAGTGGTGGACATGCAGTGTCACAACAGTGGCTGTATGGTTAGGGATGACACGGCAAGCCACCTAGCATTAGAAAGAAATGTGAAATCTGAAAGAGCAACTCAGTGCCAAAGAAAAGGAGGCATAAGAGAACAAAGATCACCTAAGGCAAAGGCTAGAGGATGAAGCCCAAGACCTAGTAGCAGAGCAGCGGGATCATAAGTTGCTCATCCAACAATAGAGTGAGCTCTAGCAAGGAATGACACGGGTGGAAGCTATGCATGTAGAAGTATGGGAGAGCTCACAAGAAGGAGACTAGGCATCCGAAGAACGATGCCAAGAATAGGAGGATGCCCTGATATTCTAGCTATGTTCGGCAATGAAGGAGCAAGGAAGGCTAGAGAGAGAAATAGGAGTCATGTCAATAATGAAGGAAGAGGTCATAGATAGAGCCACAAGAAGCTTACAAGATAACCTAGAGAACGCCCGGGAGAAGGTTGAGGCACTAATGACCATGGTCATGACCGAAAGAAAGTTGCACCTGGCAGAGCTAGAAAGCTGCGTGCAAACTACTAAAGATCTATAAGAAATGATCGTGGAAGCCTACCAGCAGTGCTTCATGGCTGAGCAAGGTAGGAGGATAGCAAAAGAGCAGCTGAACTATCGAGATAAAGAGAAGACCCAAATTATGGAAGTGTGGAATGAGCAGCAATAGGTGATAATGATGCTGTCTCAAGAGATGGAGAGGGGTAAGGAAAATCTGAAAGAGAAGGCACAACAGTGGGAGAGGCACAACTTTCAAAGAGTGCGAGGATTGAGAGAGCGTTTGGTAGTATCAGAAGTGCGAGAGGGTGCTTGCAGAATCCAAAGCTGAGGATGCTAAAGCATGCTCCAACACGTAGAGACAAATCTTTTTGAGCATTGTGTTTCATGTCACACAAGTTGAAGGCCAAGATTTGGTGGAGAGAATAAAAAGGAAGTTAGAATTGACAACTAGAGCTTTAAGGTATGGCCTGCAAGAGCACATGCATAACCAAGGAGCAGCAACGTAGCTACTTGCAACAAGTCGGCCTCTCCACCAATGAGCTCAGAGAACTTGGATTCGAGGAACAAGAGTAGCCCCATCCACCCCCAATCCAACTCACTATGGAACAATACACTGAGGAAGGGCCAGACTTCAAGCAGGTATTTTAAGAAGAACCGCAAATTAGAGAGCCCAGTCTACCCTTGCCTGATCTACCCCGAGAAGAGCCAAAGGGGTTCTCGAGCAGGTTATTGCTGGAAGAAGAAAAAGGCGGGAACTTGTGGAGCAAGCCCAGAAAAGAGCGTGAGCACGGCCACATCAGCTGCCTAATGAGCCCATGCCACTACGCCAGGATCAGCATCCCATCAACTGGCCATAGGAGTTGACTATCTGGCAACATCGGGAGATCCAATCCTGACCCTTCGAGTTCTCCTTCCTCTACCTACGAGCTTTGAGCCGAGTCTTACCCCTTGAGGTAGTGGAAAGGATCATTCATTTGGGGAATACTCTAGCAAACGGATGGGTTGAGTGGAGCATTATAATCACACAATGGATCAGGTGGGAGCCCATAGACTACTGGCAAGACAAGGTGTATGAGGTTCCCAAAACCGTCTGAGGTTACAAGGCATAGCCAAAGTGGTGGAGGAGGATTTGGGACACCAATTTTGATGCATGTATGGCCTTCTACGACACACTACAGGAAGAGCGGAATGATCCTATCTGCATGCCCTATCCTTGCAGACACGAAGTGGATTACGATAGGGGATGCATGGCAGGTATGACTTTTCGAAGATCTACAATGTTAACGCAACAACTCCCAAGGAATGCATGACCTTTAGAGTAGGGGATTTGTGCCCTTCCATCAACTGCATCCTTGAGGATTTCTCTTCCTACCCAGATGACCCAGCTTTCATAACTACTTGTAATTACCTTAGGACCATTAGGTTTTTGTTTAAACAAAAGCCAGAAGCTGAGGAAGCCCATCTTCCCCCACTCTTTTTTGACATGAACCTAGGAATAGATAGTTGCGCTATGACTAGGCTCATGATGAGGGCAACCCTACTTCCCTTGTTCTGTATGAGGATCCTTGAAGACATGATCGATAGCCACTTTACAAGGTGCAATCATCCTTTCTTGTCAACCACATCTCTTAATGTAAAGGATAGCATCAAGGAATACTTGTAGAGCCACACCTTTTTGAATAAATCCCTAAAGCCAGCTCACGACTTGTCCGAGGAAGATCAGGGTAGAGCATGAGAGCACCCCTTGCATCCAAATGCTGGCTATAATCATCTACATCCAAATAATAATAATTTTTTTGAACCCTTCAAAGAAGAACTTTGCACGCCACAATCATTGCACCTAGGGTTTCCATACCTAGCCCCATCCCTTGCAACACATGCTTAGGGTACATCAAGGGTAGGACATACCTAGCAAAGTAATTCTTGCTAATGGTTTGACATGTCACCCTAAGTCCCTTGCATCGCACCTTCCTTATGGAAAAACTGGGTCCTCAAGTGTGGGACACACCGAGGGGTTGGACCCATCTCCCAGTCCTACAAGCACTAATTCTTGCTAATGGTTTGACCTATCACCTTGAGTCCCTTGCATCGCACCTCCCTTATGGACAAATTGGGTCCTCAAAAGTGTGGGACAGACCGAGGAATTGCTCAAGGTTGTGGACCCATCTCCCAGTCCTAGAAGTACTGGCACCACGCACTCCATGGTAAAGCACACACACCCCCACGTAGTGCACCTTCTTCTCTTTCCAGGTACAAACCAATGCCGTGCCACTGGCCCCACAGACCCCATCATCCATGCAATACACTCCCCATCTTATGCGATATGCCACCATGCAGGCACGACTAACCAAGGGGCGGATGTGATAGCCTTAGTCAAAAAGTAAATAAAGAAGCTCATTTGGAATAGCGCAAGAGAAGGAAACGGCAAAAGGCTAGGCGGTGAATCCATCCAACACACTATTCAATTTCAAAGACGGACCCAGTCCATCAGCCTCTCTTAACACCAGGGATCATATCCAACTCAAGGGCCTTCTAGTTCCATAAATCCCTCCAACACACCTCCCAATACGGCTTGTATACAAAATCAAAAAGCCACCTGGCTACCCCTATAATGCCCTTCGACTCACCACCCAATAAGTGCCATGGGACTGTCACTCAACTAGGATGGGGGTAATGTTAACCCTCAGACGATTAAGGTAGAAAAGTGGAAAATCTAGAAAATCTAAAGCAGAAGAAAATGCCAAGGAAAAAGTGGAATAGAAGACAAAGGGGCGTCAGGAAAAAGTGCAAGTCAATACTTTTGCAAAGGAGCACAATGCACACCATGATTTATCTTAAGAGCATCGGTCGTGCAAATTGTAAAGGTAGATGGGCGGTAGGAAAGAAGCTAAGAAGATAGGAGAACAATGGAAAAAAGGGCCAAGGCTATGACCGGCCATATAAAAAGGGGATGACCACCTAAGGGAAAGAGGGGTTTGTATATAAAGTTCAAAAAGTGAATGAGAGCTCATTCTTTGGAGTGTGGCAACAAGAGATTCGCCTTCTTCTCTTCTTCTCTTCTCTTTGCTTTCTTGTGTGTGCTTGAGGGAGAGAGTGTGAGAGTGTGAGGGAGTGAGTGTATGAGGGTGAGGCATCAAGGAGGTGAAGCTCTCCACCATCTTCTCTCTTCTTCTTCTTTTCTCTTCTCTTGTCTTCTCTTGCATGTGGCTACGAAGGATGGAGCTTGGAGGTGTAGGTTTGAGGATGCTTGAGCTTGCATCAAGAATCATGGAGCTATTGGAGTGCTTGAGAGAGGAAGCAACTCAATCCGGCATCAAGGTAAGCTCACTATACTCGTAGAGAGGGATGGCATGTCGGATATGTGATAGGAGGTAGCCATTAGTGCTCGCTTAAAATACTTGAACAATAAGCGGTCCGTGGGTCTTGGCGGTTGAGCTTCAGCTTGCCTCTACAATTAAGGTCCTTCCTAATCGAGTTAGCCTCAAGTAGGCAACAATGATGCCTTCTTTTGAGTATCAAGGTCTAAGTCCTAAGGATCATTCCATATATCTTTATCCCTAACAATATGCTTATCTATTCTATTAATGCCGATTTCAATATCTCTTCATAGCTATATATTGCATAGCCCATCATTACTAGGAAAGAAATTGAATTTTCTAAACTCATATTTCCTTTCTACTAGAAAATATCTAATATATTTAAGACTAGGTATGAGGACTAAAGTGCCATCATGGGAGGAAAATTCAAGATGAATTTGGTCCTAAGCGCTTAGTATTTGACCTTCTAGTTATTTAGAATCCTAGGTAACCACAAGAATCTTCAACTACCTAGTAGCTTATGTTACTTAACGTAATTTCTTTTCTAACAATATTTGTACAAATAGAATTGCTATGAATACGAAGAAGTAACCTAGACCTGCGGTTGCAAAACGACAAAGTTGTTTGCATATGCTATCTTGCATCCAGCTCCGGAAGCTCTCTATTTAGGAGCCATTTTTGTTAGCACTTCCTCAAATTCCTTCTTTTCTGGTCTTTGTTGGACTTGAACTTCAAACAAATTTCAGAGAAGCTGGAGAATGAATATATGGGAAGTGTGAATGGGGTTTAAGGGATCTACAAATTTAGTATAGAGGGGTGGGTTAAGTGATGGGATTATGGCAAAATCTCTAAAGGGTTTGAGACATAAAACCTCCTCTATTTATCTTCCTTCTCTATCTCACCCTCTCCTTCTCTTATCTATATTTTTCTCTCTCTCCCTTTCTCTCTCTCTCTCACTATCTCTCACACCCTCTTTCTCCTCCTCCTCCTCCTCCTCTCATATTTATTATTATTATTATTATTATTCTTCTTCTTCTTCTTCTTCTCTCTCTCTCTCTCTCTCTCTCTCTCTCTCTCTCTCTCTCTCTCTCTCTCTCTCTCTCCATATATCCCACCTTCTCTTTTACCTCTTTTACTTCCTTTCTCTTTCTCTCCTATTTCCTCAATGCGTCCTAATTCCTTAGTCTTGCCCTTCTCTTTATATAGGCTTCTTACTAGCTTCCCCCTTCAATGAGCTTTACGACTGCCATGTACAGTATCTGATCATAATCAGTCCCTCCCTTCCTTTAGTCCAATTTAATGTAGTATTCAACTCTATTTTTAGATCACAATGTTGTAGTTGTTGAGCAATGCACTTTAAAGTGATGATGGCCATGTAGTGATAATGATGATTACACTTATCTTGAGGATGACAACATTTTCTTTTACAAAATTTTCTATAAGATTACATTCTTTCCCCCATAGAGGAGTTGAGTTGTCCATATCTCAAAAGAAACTAGAGATATTGTTTAGTTAGGGCTTTCTCATCAAACCAAGTGGCATCCTCTTTAGGATAGTCTTTGCAGTGGACAAGTTGTGCTCCCAAGGATTCTCTCATTTACATCAAGGATTTTCTTAGCTTGAAGCTCAAGGACTCCTTGGCTTGGCATTACAATTTGTTGATCATTCAATACATGATCAGAATTGGGTACATTAGCCTTAAGTAGATTAACATGAAAAATAATATGGATTTCCATTGGTCCCTAGACACTTGAGAATCTTGTACGGTCCACTGTATGGGCTTAGCTTTTTGAATTTACCCAATGATAGTGATCTCTTCTTTGGAAAATACAAACAAAGAAACACCGTGCCTCCCTCTTTGAAGATTTGTTCTTGTCTTCTAAGGTTAGCATAAGCTTCTTGCGGATCCTTGGTAGCTTGGATATCCTATCTTATGGCTTTCACTTGCTCAGCCATTTCTTCTTTTCTTCTAGGATTTTCTTTGGGGCTTCTATCCTTAGTGTTGGGTCAAAAAATTTAAGCAAAGTTAGACAATCTACTCCGTACAAGGCTTGGAATGGAGTGATCCTAATGCTTTGGTGATAACAGGTACTGTGGGTAAATTCCACTAAGGGTAAATATTACATCCACAACTTAGGTTCTCTATAGTAATACATCCTTTGAATATCCTCTATGACATGATTGACTCACTGTATTTATCCATCAATTTGTGGATGATATGCTTACTAAAACATAGTTGTATGCCAATAGCTTCAAACAAGCTTATCCAAAACCGAGAAGTAAAGAGAGAATCTTGATAGCTAATAATTATTTTTGGTAGATCATGAATTCTAAAGACTTCCTTGATAAAAAACCTTGTGATTTAAGAATCCTTATAGCTTGTCTTGACAGGAATAAGGTGGGAAACCTTTATGAGCATGCCTACAATTACCATGATAGAGTTGTATCTTCCTTGAACTAAAGGAAACCCTACTATGAAACCCATGCTAATAAATTTCCACATCATCTTAGGGATGTCAAGAGGTTAAAGTTAGCATGGAATTTTAATATGCTCTGCTTTTACTTTTTACTAGCTCATGCATTCATTGTCATACCTTAGTATATTACTTCTTAATTTCCCCCACTGATAACTCTTTCTTACTGCATTGAGGGTCTTACCTTAGCAAGAATGTCTTCAAAATGGAGAATCATGCACCTCCCAAAATAATTTCTTCTTTAGGTCATAACTAGAAGGAATGCATAATCTTTTCTTGAAGCACACAAGCTCTTCCTCAATAGAGAAATCTTGATAGTTCAGTTGTCATTTACAAACTTGATATTTCACTTGCATGTCTTTTCCTTAGCTATTGATACTTAGGGTCCCTTCTAGTTTCTTTCTTTACCATTTGAATGATGGAGTCACTTGGCATTGATACTGTAGTAGCTAATGACTTTGCTCTTGAGTGTTCTTCTATAATGAGGATATTAAGGAATGCCTTATGACTTTAAGAATCTACAAATAAATTCTCATTGCATGGCCTATATTTTACTTTAAAGTCAAATTCCTATAATACTTCAATTTATCTTTGTTTTCTCATGTTTAGATCCTATTGGGTAAAGATCCATTTGAGACTTTTATGATCTATTACTAGGGTAAATTTCTTGCGAAGTAAATAATGACTCCATAGCTTTAGGGCGTGGATGATGACTAATAACTCTAAGTCATGAGTAGCATAGTTCCTTTCATGACTTTTCAACTTTGTTGATGAATAGGTGGTGGGATGACCCTCTTACATAAGTACACAACCCCATACATCAGTACAGAAGCCAATGCGAGATAACTTGCATCAGTTCATGACTTCAATCTTTTGTTGTAAGTCTAAAAGCTTCAAGATAGGAGCTATTACAAGGCTCTGTTGAGTTTCTAATTGAATTGTGTAATTGGAGTCCACATAATAAAAAATTGCTCCTTGGTATATCAGTAAGAGGTGTGGCTCAATGCATAGTTCTTGATAAACAATTTTTACTATCCAGTTAAGGCTAGAAAGCTCTGTACTTTCTTAACCAAATTTGGAGTTGGTTGCTCATGCAGATCCTTGACTTTAGCAAGATCCACTGTGATCCCATTCTCAAATACTATAAATCCAAGGTATTCTATTGGTATTTTAAAGCATGCATACTTGCTCTTTTTTGCACAAAGCTTATGCATTCTTAAGGTGTTTATCATAATTCTGAGCTAAGACTCATGGTCCTTTCTTCTTTGGACTAAGTTAAGATATCATTGAAAAAGCCTAAAATAAGCTCATCAAGGTAGGGTCTAAAGATATCTTGCACAAACCTATTAAAAGTGGTTAGGCTATTAGTCACCCGAAAGACATTACAATCAATTCATAATATCCATACTTTGTATTGAAGCCAATCATTGAAATATCTCTCTCTTTAATCTTAATTTGATAGTATCCCTTGCCTAATAAGGAGCCTTGTGTATTTATAAAGAGAGTGTAAGGGTAGCTACAATTTGATGAAAAGAAGAAGGTAAAAGTCAATACAACTGGTATCTTTATTCTCACAAATCAAAACAACAATGTTTAAATGTGTTTCCATTGCAATGAAGTGGGCCACCACAAAAGATGTTGTCCTAAACTAAACCAGCCAACTCAACAATGATAGTTCTATGGTCAAAATAGAGGGGCAAGAGGAATGGGAAGAGGAGTCATAGTAACTACCATAGGAGAGGAAGAGAAAGAGCCCTCAATGGAGAGACCAAATGGCAAGAGGAACGACTCATGCTACTCTTGACAAGAAGCAGGCCAATTATTAGTTCTTCATGATTCAAACACTAGCAAATTATCAAGATAAACCCTTCCAAGTCTTGATAGATTGTGCAAGTACTTATTCTTTTATTTCTTGGAAGTGTATACAGAAACTAGGGATAAAAATTACTCAAGAACCTAAACTTCTAGTGGAACTAGCTAATGGAAAAGAGGTTGTCTCATCATATCAAAGGAGAAATGTAGAGTTTGATCCTAGGAGGTTAGGTATCACGTGCATTCAATATAAGGGATTTTTAAAATATCATTTTTTACATACAGCAGGGTCCCATATAAAGGAGTTACTTATAGATTGAATGGAAAAGGGTTATGTTTTATTAAGGGAGAATTCATAACTAAGGATATTTATAAATAGGCCTTGAACGCAACTAATATAGAGGATATACATATGGTGAATTACCCTAGAGTTTGATCTACATAATGAGACTACAGACATAAGGTTTCATGTCATAAATCTTGGTGCCTATGAGTGCCTTCTTGGAATGACTTGCTAATTCCAAATGACGCCCACATTCATTTGTGGAAAAGGCCAAGTGACATTCCAAAATACAAAAGAAATTCAATCAACTATACAAGGAAAAGTCTGAAAGCCTACGATCCAATTAGTAAAATCCTCATATATTATCAAGGGTTTAAGATAGGATTTACTAGTCTACTTGATCAAGCTTAATAAGGTTGATCAAATTAAAGAAGTTGAGTAGTAACCTTCCTAGATGACGAAATTTACCAATGTCTTTCCAGCTAAGTGGCCGCATTGTTCTCATCCCTTAAGTCGAAGAAAACCATTGCTACACTTAGTTCAAGGAGTGAGAAATGAGAGGGAGTAGTGTGCATCAACCACTCTACCTATAGGCTAAAGTCTTAACTCTGACCCCCTAAAACGACACTTATTATGTTCTAATAACAACACACTATGATAGTCAACGTTTGTTTCTTCCTAGACATGCCTAATCTAATACTTCAAGTGTGATGGAAGCCTCTCAATGAATCAAGACCACCCTACCTTTGGCAAGACCCATTACGAACCTAGCCAGTAGCTTTCCTCTAGGGTTTTCTTTAGCTTGCTACTCATTTCTAGCACAATTTAATTTGATATATAACAATCAATTTTCTTAATTTTCCTTTTAAAATGATATTCCATCATATAAATTAGGCACAAATAAGAATATAATCTTTTTAAATTTTTATTTTTATCATAACAATCTTTTTAGACTTATCCTAGATCACCTAAGGATTTATGGTCAAAGCTCCCCTTCTCCTTGGCACCTCCTAGTCCATAAGGGGTTCCTATGGAGAGACGTTTCATGTTCAATACTACCGAATCTAGCAACACGGAGTAGAAAATCCAACTTACTTGGTCCAAAGCCCGCACACCTATCCTTGGGAGCGGCATAGTGTGCTCAATCATAGGTTTAACCTAACGTGTATTTAGGTACTCTCCTCTTTAAAAAATTACAAAATATTCCTTCAGTCTTTCAATGCAATAAGAAAATTATGTTCTTGTGCATAAGTGCCTATATAGGTCCTGAGATTATAAACATAGGTTCCATAGTCTCGAGTCATGAGTTTAGGGTCTTTCTTAATCGAGCTAGCCCCATCTACACAATAGCAATGCCTTGTTTTGAGTATCAAAGTCTGTTTCCTAAGGATCAATCCCTATGTCTTTAAGCCTAATAAGATGCTTATCTATCCTAGTGACGTCCATCTACATATCTCTTCATAACTAAATATCCCATAGCTCGTCGCTACTTAGAAAGAAATTGAATTGCCTAGACTCATAACTCCTTTCCAGAAGAAAATATCACACTTATTTAAGACTCGACATGAAGACTAAGGTGTCATCATAGGAAGATAATTCCAAACAAATTTTCTCCTAAGCACCTAGTGCTAGTCCTTTTACTCTTAGCATCGTGGGTATGCACAAGAATCCCAAACTTCCTAGTGGCTTACATTACTGAACACGGTTTCTTTTCTAGCCGCATTTTTATTAATACGATTGCTGTAAAGATGAAAATATAAGCTGAGCTTGGGGTTGTGAACTGCGGGACAAACTCTGTGAAATATGCTATGCTGCATTCCAGTTCTTGAACTTTTGCATTTCGGAGCCATCTTCTCTCTCGGTGAGCTTAGCTGTGTGCAGTCCCTCTCTTCCTTTACGTTGATTCAGTGTGTCATCGAATTGGCTTTTCGAGATCACAATGCCGCAGCTATCGAGCAGTGCGTTGTCAGGTGATGACGCACGTGCCGTGACAACCATGGTGATGCTTATGTCGAACATGACGGCAGTTTCTTTTTTTTTAAAATATAATCATTCTTTAAAAGAATATTGTATGAAGTCGTTACAAAATGCTTGGGTATTTTGGAGCAGCTAGAAGTAAGGGTCTTTGATGCGAGTATTGGAGTAGATTATCATGTGATTTGAGGTGGGTTGGGTGCTTTTCCACTTTATCATAGTAGACCTTGATTGAGGGAGATAAAAGTTGTGCAAGACCGAGGTAGGGGAGCAATTACCCTCGTGGTGGATAGGAATGCAGTGTTACAAAAGTTTAACATGATTATAAGAAGTCTTTTAGTGGAAGTGAGAGAATAAGAGGAATAAGAAGAAACAACTAGTGGAGAAATGGAGAGCAATAAAGAAGATAATAATGGGTTTAACAATGGCAATGTGAAATACATGGCTCGATTCATACCGATGGTGTTTCAGGTATTCTATTGTCTTCAATAAGTAGCCAAAAGTATGATATTGAAATGTTCTATGTTTGTTTCATGCAAACATGAGAGTGGAATAAGCCATTTATGCTAATCCATCAATGGAAATGAAAGCTCTAGAACTTGGGAGCAACATTGCTATAACAAGGAAGCTTCAATTTGTATAGATGACCTATTTACTATCTTGGAGAGGTCACTTAAAAATATACAAGCATATCATCTGGCTTCAAAAGAAGGGATTGTTTAGATACTATTTTTATACATTTTTTATATACATAAGGGTGCTACATAGAGAGGTTATTCACAGATTGAATACAAAAGGAGTGCATTTTATTTAGGGAAAATTTATAGATGAGGGTGTTTTTCAATAGGACTTGAATGCATGTGATATAAAGGTTTTACGCATAGAGAGCCCCTAAGTGTATTATATTGAGAGAGTCAAGTCTCCTTTAAATACATCATATGAAGAAGCAGATCAAGTCATGGCAATTCAAATACTATCTTTTACTAAATCTATTTGACGTCCTTACACGTCCTTGGTTTTGACAGGGGGTAGGGTGACAATTGTGTTGTGCTTTGATGTGTATTTATTTTGTATCAGCTTGATGCTCTTTGTGGTTGTGTTTATGTGCAGATCTGTTCGTGGGATTTGAGTGTAATATTCCCGCACACTGCGTACCGTAAATATTGACTTCCCGCACGCCGTGTAAATCCTGTGCAAGGGTATCCCCTACATCGTATTATTGGTAGCTTAATCTATACCATTCACGCTCAAAAATGAAGCCTCCACATTGTGAATTAGAGGCTGGGGTTGAGGACCGTAAAAGTCACGAGGGAACACCCTTTTTGAAGGGGCAATTGGATAAATTTTAGGCAATTTTTTTTTTAAATTATCCCTTCCCCCAGCCGATGCATGGCTGGAGGAGAGGGAGTGTGGGGAGGTATGGCCTAAGGAAGAGTGAGTAGGGAATGCATGAGGAGGGAAGGGCATGAGTCCTCCACGTGGTGGAGCTTCCCTTTCCCCCCCCTTGCCTATATGAACTCCCGTTAGGGAGAGAAGAGGGGGGAAGGGACGGTGCTGTGAGAAGGAGGAGAGGACGCTGTCGCCCCGCGGTTGGGAAAAGGAGGAAGACCAGGCCATCGCCGTCGTGCAGGAAGCCGCCGCGCTGCCGCCACAGTCCGCCAGGCCGCTATAGTCCGCCGCCATCCCGCCCTCTTCACGGCGACCCCCTTCCCAATCATTGGATACCCCTCTCGACGTGCTGCAGGCCCAGAAGCTTCTAAGGATTAAGGCCATAGGCCTTGATCCTACGCGACTTCTCGGTTTTAAATCCGGTTAGGGAAATCCCTATTCCCAAACAAGGAGAAGATATCGATTCCCTAGCCGTCTCGAAAAGCGAGAGTAAAGGAGTCCGTAACCACGACTACAATGGCTCCCAAGAAGTTGCAAGGCGGGACTGCGGGAGGTTCATCTCCAAGCATTCAAGTGGATATCTCCCCGAGCCCACAAGTCCAGGTTTTTTCGAGTTTATTCTCACACAAAGAAATGTTTAGGCACGCTTAATTCCATAAGGGAGAATGCATTTTACGCTTATTTTTAATGCATGTGGCAGCGTTAAAAATACATTTGATAAATTATCTCTTTAAACATTAGACAGGGTTGATGCATGTCATGAAATTGAAACGGTTGCATTTCCAGAGTTGTCCGCCTTAAAAGACTAGCTGCATGTTACTATTTTGGAACATTATCATAGTAATGAGTCTAAACATATAGGGCAAAGAAGTAAAATTGATAAGTGCATTTGGTTACTAGACATGGTAGGAATATGCTTGTGCCGCATTTTAGGCAACATCTTCCTTGTAATGATTCATGAGGAAAAGTTAACACCCATAAGATATTATCCGAAAAGAAATAGAAGAGTACGAAAACGACCTTATGGACTTGCAAGTAGCATGTAACATGGAATAAGTTAACACTAGCTTTAGTTTGGTATGAACTTCATTAACTACATTGTAGCCAGGGGAAAGTTGCGTGTTGCATAGTCATCATGCAGAAATTTCATTCATCAGGAGCCATATTTAGGAAAGGTTGCATGGTTTATCAAAGTATGAGATTCTAAAGTGTAGACAACAAGGTTGTAAGCATGATTATTTGATGTAAGTCCTAGTAGGTCCTAGGAAGGTTAGTATCCAGATTATCATGCATTTTTACTATACCAAGGAAAGATAGAGTTATTGTGAACCATGTGATGCGTAGGAGCAATGAAGCACATGTTTACATGTATTGTGTTGGTTGCAACTATTTTTTCTCCTTTAGATCTAGTTTATTGTCTCTAGGAAGGATTCATCCTTGTCGCGAGACAAGCATAATGAATTATCCAAATCACCTAGCCACAAAGGAATCATATGGTACGATAGATACCCCAAACACGAACTAGGTTAAGGATTCGGCCAAGTTTTCCCATTGTCGCTAAGTCGAAACCTTCAAACCCAATAGTCCTAACCATATTCCCAAAAATGTTGAGCTAATTGGATGCTCATGTAAACAATAATCTAGGATTCCTACCTTAAGGACCAAGCGTTCAAAATGATGAAACTCGAATTGAGTTGGATCCCTAGGACTAAACGTTGTCGATTTAGTGAAATTAAGGATGGGATGGGTAAAAAGACACCCTAAATCCTCCTTCTCGTCTGAAGTTAATTCCGTGACCTGAATACGCCATTCATTAGGCGAAATGATGGAGGCGACACTTGTGCAACAAATTGCAACATCACTTAGCCTTGCGGGTTGTTCGTAAGAAGTTTTTCCATTCCGTGGTTTAAGGTTGGCAGGTTCTTGCGCAAGTTTAACTTGCAAGGGGAAAGGGTAGTCATCCTCTTACTCTATCCTCATTAGGGAAAATTTGTCAAGTTAAGGGAAGCTAGGTATTTGCTTGGACGCAAATGATTAGTCAATAAACTAAAGCGACATGGCCGCCGGAATCTACCATAAACAAAACCTAAAGTATTGACAGGGTATGACCCTAACCCAAGGACGATAGGAATCTTGCCAAGTTGCAATTGATTCCGGATCGAATGCGGGATGCATTCGGAGAGAAGGAGTCACTCCTTAACAGTTTGCCAGCTAAACGTCCACGGGAATTGATTGTGCTTGTAACAGTTTAGAAGCACTGTTTGCATTGTTTGCTCAATGAACTAAAGGATGAAAAGATATCTAAATACTTCAGGTTGAAGGCCTGAAGGGAGAGGCAGCTTCAGTTACCCCCGACTACCTGCTTGACCCTAACCAAGGGGGTTGTTGACCGCGCCGGGAACGTGGACCGAACCCGCCGCGAGAGGTCTCTCCGTTGAGCTCTACTTGGAGCAGGAGGACGCTTGGGTGCCAGGGGGGGCTCTGGCCGTAAATCCCTCGCCTTCCGGGCCCTGCACAAGAGGCTAACGTGACTCGGGATTGGATCTCGAGGCCCGCATACTAGTCTACGGGCAGAAGCTTGGAATAGTGATCCCTAGTGGATTACCGGATAGCCTTCGGGCGGATTATGATCAAGCCTACGGGCGGAACTCCTTGTATTTCAAAGATAAAAGGATAAAATGATAATAAAGAAGTTGTTTGACATTGTTTTTTTTTAATGTCCTGTGATAAGATTACGTGAAGGAACCAGTGCTTAACAGGGTTAATCAAAGAAGCTGTTTGTTATATGTCAAATTAATGTGGTAGGTAATTACATAACTAAAACAAATCGAGGAAAGTGCGGAGGATGGACCATGGGTCCGTCCTATGGATGGGTGGTCCCGGTCAGCCGGGAACTTTTCTCAAAAATCTTCAACGAACAGAGGGATGATCAACATCGCCGAGCAAATAACGAGAAGGATGACTTAGATTTACCTGTTACCTGATTCACGCTGTTTTAGGGGAATGGAATGGGACTATGCCTTATGGCAGAGAGGTTGAGCATGGCATCCCTCTCGTTTCCCATTCTCCTTGAACCAAGTGCAGCATGAATCCGCTTCGGACCTGGCGTTTCTGCGTAAAGTAGTTCGCTCGGGTCTGACACTAGATGCTGCTAGCTAATGACCAAACAGGAAAACCTTAATTTCGGTCGATCCTAAGTGGGAAACGGCCAGGACACTTCCGCTACGTGGCAGACGCGGAAAAACCTAGATTGCAAAACCCGTAACATTCCATGGGAGTACCGGGCGGAGTTCTCTAGACAGCCTTTCCGATGGACGGCCAAGACGTGTCCTAGAAGATTCTTGCGGACACGTTACAGTTGGTATCAGAGCCGACCAACAACGGAATTATTTTCATGAGATTTCATTAAAAATGAAGTAAAGAAATTGTTGTTGTCCAAACATTTCCTCATCTTCAATACTGTCTTGCAGAATTACAAAGCGTGGAACAAGTTTTTGGTGTTCCAGATCATGTTTATGACTGCAATGCATTCTCCGCATTATAGGCAGAGAATTGAAATGATGAACATCCTGAAGCAGATTTATAATACATCACCTCTATATATAGAGCGAAGATGGACTGGGTCTTCAGGAATCTATTACATAGCTGCCCACCGGTTCGCTTATCTACAGACCAACCTGAAGAGGATCAAGTGGTTGGAAGATTTGAAAGTCGTGAAGCTGTTCATTTTTGTGGAAGCTCACGTAAATTCGACTTTGCATATTCGAGGTCGGAGAGTTGAATTGAACTCATATGTATATGAGGAAGTAACCCGTGTAATTCCAGCTGATAGGATTAAGGTATTGGGCCGCCATGGGAAGTATGGATTCCAGCGGAAAGGATATCCTGAACTTCCGATGAATTATCGATTCCTAAAGATTCATGACCCAAAACCCTACTATTACACAGTTCCTGTAGACAAATCCAATACAATGTTGTTCTCCCCAAACTAAATGTAATGATTGGATTATCATCACACGAGATGTTGTATAAGGCTACGCCATATAAATATAAATAAGGACTTCCTTTTTATCACTATCCGATTGTGCATCAGGGTTGTTGCAAAAAAGTTAAGTAGCTTCATGATTTACGAGATAGCTGAACTAAAGATAAGCTAATGTCAATTATCATACAATAATGTTAAGAAAAGTTTTATCCAGGCACAACCCCAGGAACAGGGTCCAAATTCACCCCCTACATCAAGTACTACTGTGATCCAAGAGAAGAAGTTCCTCCTCAAACAGATAAAGCCACCCGAGTTTGACGGGAGAGGCAGATTCGTCTAGTCGGATGCTGAGATTTGGATTGAATCTATGGAGGACTACTTCGAAGCAGCTGGTACTGCACCTACCAATCAAGCCATGCTCGCCAAATTAAAACTCACCGGTGAAGCGAGACTATGGTGGAAACAATGGTGCAGGGATCAAGGGGTTTCAGAGGGGTCCGTTACCTGGGAGAAGTTAAAGCAAGCCGTGCAAGGGAGATATTTGCCACCTGCATATCATACACAGAAAATGAATGAGTTCTATGAGCTAAAACAATTAGGACTCACCCTTGACGCATACTACTCTAAGTTTGTCTCACTGTTAAAGTATGCGCCACAAATGGACACGACACAGCAGGTGTCCAAATTTTGCGCAGGCTTAAATCCACCTGTAAATACCCGTCTCGAATCTATGCGTCCATCAGATCTTCAGGATGCACTCATTCGAGCGGCACCTATAATTCAGGAAGTGTAAGCTAAACCAAGGGGTATTAAGAATTGGTCTTATAGCGACCCGAACAGAGGAGCATTTAGACCCCAGGTTAAGAGAGTTCAAGGCCACAATTAGGGACAAAGGAAGAAAGCAAGGACAAATAACATCAACAACTTTGTTCCTACTCACGGTAATGGCTGAAACCTCCGATGCTTCCACTGCAATGAACTCGGTCACTTCAAAAAGCAATGCCCCAAGCTCAGCGAGGGACACCGTCAAGGTGCTGGCCGCGGTCAAGGAGCCGCCACCCGTGGAAGAGGAAGAGCTGCCTGCATTATCAATAGGCAAAGATGTGATGCAGAAGAAGGGGAAGATCCAACTATGGAAGCGGAATTCGAAAGAGCAACGGTCCATGCCGCTTTACACAAGAAGGGGCCGAATCGCCAGTTCTCGGTGATTCAAACACCGTCGGACTATCAAGGTAAAGGTTTCAAAACCTTAATTGATTGTGGCAGTACACATTCCTTTATCTCACCAGCGTGTGCTAAGAGATTAGGAATAGCCACAGTAGAAGCACCTACCCTACTTGTGGAATTGGCAAACGGTCGTGAGGTAACTTGTACCAGGCAAACTGCTAAGGAGGAGTTCTATCTGGGAGGAAAGATAACCTCAGTCAAATTCAGAGTCATGAACTTAGGTATCCATGAGTTCCTACTCGGGATGGATTGGCTTAAGCCTAATGACACTCACATCCACTGTGGAAAGGGTCAAGTTTCCTTTCGAAACTCTGAAAGAGAGTTTGTTACAACTCAAGGTGAGGCAGGAGTGCCAAGGATCCAGTTAGCCAAAGTATCGCGGATCATAAAAGGGGTTAGGAAAGGATTACCTGTTTACTTGATCAAACTCAACAAGTTAGATCAAAAGCAAGAGTCTCATGAGGGACCCTCTTGGCTAAAACAATACGCTGACGTATTCCCTGAGGAATTAACTGAACTTCCACCTCCAAGAGAAGTTGATCATGAAATAAGGCTAATACCTGGAGCTGCGCCAATTGCAAAGAGACCTTATAGAATGTCTATTCCGGAAGCTATTGAGTTGAAGGAACAACTCAAGCAACTGTTAGATCAGGGTTACATCCGGCCTAGCAACTCACCATGGGGAGCTCCAGTTCTATTCCAGAAAAAGAAAGATGGGACACTTCGACTATGTATTGATTACCGTGGGTTGAATCAATCAACAGTCAAGAACAAGTATCCTATTCCTAGAATAGATGAGCTTCTCGATCGCCTTCAAGGTGCAAAGATCTTCTCCAAAATTGATCTCAGGTCAGGTTACTATCAAATCAGGATCAAGGATGAAGATATTCCAAAAACGGCCTTCAATACAAGATATGGGCACTTTGAATTTTTAGTTATGTCATTCGGGCTTACAAATGCACTTGCCACCTTCAATAGATTAATGCAGGATATTTTTAGACCATATCTTGATGATTTCGTGCTTGTCTTCTTTGATGACACTTTAGTCTATTCTAAACAGGAAGAAGATCATGAACCTCAACTACGGATTGTTTTGGAGACAATGAGGTCTCATAAGCTTTATGCAAAAATGAAGAAGTGTGCATTCTTCAAACGTCAGATTGAATATCTAGGATTCATAGTATCATCAGAAGGAATATCAGTAGATCCAGCCAAAGTCAGAGATGTGCTTGAATGGCCAATACCAGTATCCGTCAAAGAAATACGCAGTTTTCTTGGCTTGACAGGATGGTATAGGGTCTTTATCAAAAACTATGCTTTGATTGCAGCACCTCTTACTGACTTACTAAAGAAGCAAACTTCTATTACATGGTCAACTCCCGAGCAAAATAGCTTCGACCAATTGAAGCAATGTTTGGTATCAGCACCTATTCTGAAACTTCCCGACCTCAATAAGGAGTTCGAGGTAGTAACTGATGCCAGCATTCTTGCCTTGGGGTGTGTACTCATGCAGGAAGGTCATCCCGTAGCATATTCTTCAAGGAAATTGAAGAGTCATGAAAAGAATTATGCCACGCATGATCTGGAGTTATTAGCTGTCATCCATGCTCTAAAGCTTTGGAGACACTACCTGTTGGGTAACAAGTTTACTCTAGTAACAGATCATAAGAGTCTCAAATGGATTTTTACCCAGAACGAGCTCAACATGAGGCAACGTCGATGGATCGAAGTATTGGAGGAGTATGATTTTGAAATCAAGTATCGACCAGGGAAAGAGAATGTAGTTGCCGACGCACTCAGTCGCAAGGCATTCCTAAACTCCCTAATCTTGCAGAATCCATCAACGGCCAGATCTCTGGCTACAAAGGTATCTATGCTAAGCAACCCTATACTCGAACTAGCTAGAGAGGAAGCATGCCATGACTTAGCCTACCAAGCAATGATAAAAGAAATATCTACCAAGGATCAGAATCTGAAGTATCAGGCCAAGTATCATGAATTTTCTGTTGACAATGGACTTATTTACTATAGAACAAGGTTATGTATACCAACAAGCGAGTCACTTAAGCAAAAGATATTATGGGAAGCTCATGATTCCCCTTTCGCAGGACATCCTGGCTATGCAAAAACTCTTAATGCAGTTAGGAAGAGCTATCATTGGGAGAGGCTCAAAGGTGACGTTCTCAAATATGTCACTGAATGTTTGTCTTGCCAACGTATCAAGGCTGAACATGTCATGATGCCAGGGAAATTGCAACCACTTGACATTCCCCAAATGAAATGGGAATTCATCAGTATGGATTTTGTGGTGGGCTTACCCCAAGTCCAAGGAGGATACAACTCCATTATGGTTGTAGTTGACATGCTTACTAAGGTTGCACACCTGATTCTAGTAAAGACAAACTATAAAGCCTCCGACATTGCAAGAGTGTTTATCAAAGAAATATTCAAGTTACATGGGTTACCTAGAAGGATCGTTAGCGATCGAGACTCTCTCTTCACTTCACACTTCTGGAGAGCTATCTTTGAAGCTATTGGAACTCAACTCTGTTTTAGCACTGCTTACCATCCCCAAACAGATGGACAAATAGAACGAGTAAATCAAATCATTGAGGATATGCTTAGGGCTTACTGCTGTCGGGAGCCGAAGAGGTGGATTCAATACTTGCCGTTAGTAGAATTTGCTTACAATGCTTCTTACCAGCAGAGCATTCAAATGATGCCTTTCCAGGCACTGTATGGTCATGATTGTCGAAGTCCCCTTAACTTTTCTGATCCTACCCTAAGGGTGGAAGCTTCAAGACAAATGTTGGAGGACATGGATGACCAAATAAAGTCAATAAGACAAGACATACAAGCAGCCAAAGATAGACAAAAGGCATATGCGGATTTGAAACGCCAAGAGAGGGTCTACGGAGAAGGAGACATGGTTTTCATTCGTGTACGCCCCAAGAGGAGCTCTTTATCTCTAGGTGAATGCAAGAAGCTAAGTCCAAGGTATTGTGGACCGTATAAAATCCTCAAACGCCTGGGACCCAATGCTTATAAATTGCAACTTCCTGATAACCTAAAAGTTCACAATGTATTCCATATTAGTCTCTTAAAAAAATATGTACCCAACCCAAATCATGTACTTGATGACCAACAAGTTGTAATGCCTAGTCAAGGAGTCCTTGAACTAAGACCGAAAAAGATTTTAGATGTCAGGGAGAGACAGTTAAGATCTAGAACCTTGAAAGAATGCCTCGTCCAGTGGAAAGATTATCCTGAAGAGGATGCTACCTGGATGGATGAAAGCTCTCTCAATCTTCAATATCCCCAGTTTATCTCAAGATGAGGACATCTCGATTCTTCTAAGGGGGAGAGAATGTAATATTCCCGCACACTGCGTACCGTAAATATTGACTTCCCGCACGCCGTGTAAATCCTGTGCAAGGGTATCCCCTACATTGTATTATTGGTAGCTTAATCTATACCATTCATGCTCAAAAATGAAGCCTCCACATTGTGAATTAGAGGCTGGGGTTGAGGACCGTAAAAGTCGCGAGGGAACACCCTTTTTGAAGGGGCAATTGGATAAATTTTAGGCAATTTTTTTTAAAAATTATCCCTTTCCCCAGCCAATGCATGGCTGGAGGAGAGGGAGTGTGGGGAGGTATGGCCTAAGGAAGAGTGAGTAGGGAATGCATGAGGAGGGAAGGGCATGAGTCCTCCACGTGGTGGAGCTTCCCTTTCCCCCCCCTTGCCTATATGAACTCCCGTTAGGGAGAGAAGAGGGGGGAAGGGACGGTGCTGTGAGAAGGAGGAGAGGACGCTATCGCCCCGCCGTTGGGAAAAGGAGGAAGACCAGGCCATCGCCGTCGTGCAGGAAGCCGCCGCGCTGCCGCCACAGTCCGCCAGGCCACTATAGTCCGCCGCCATCCCGCCCTCTTCACGGCGACCCCCTTCCCAATCATTGGATACCCCTCTCGACGTGCTGCAGGCCCAGAAGCTTCTTAGAAGCTTCTAAGGATTAAGGCCATAGGCCTTGATCCTACGCGACTTCTCGGTTTTAAATCCGGTTAGGGAAATCCCTATTCCCAAACAAGGAGAAGATATCGATTCCCTAGCCGTCTCGAAAAGCGAGAGTAAAGGAGTTCGTAACCATGACTACAATGGCTCCCAAGAAGTTGCAAGGCGGGACTGCGGGAGGTTCATCTCCAAGCATTCAAGTGGATATCTCCCCCAGCCCACAAGTCCAGGTTTTTTCGAGTTTATTCTCACACAAAGAAATGTTTAGGCACGCTTAATTCCATAAGGGAGAATGCATTTTACGCTTATTTTTAATGCATGTGGCAGCGTTAAAAATACATTTGATAAATTATCTCTTTAAACATTAGACAGGGTTGATGCATGTCATGAAATTGAAATGGTTGCATTTCCAGAGTTGTCCACCTTAAAAGACTAGCTGCATGTTGCTATTTTGAAACATTATCAAAGTAATGAGTCTAAACATATAGGGCAAAGAAGTGAAATTGATAAGTGCATTTGGTTACTAGACATGGTAGGAATATGCGTGTGCCGCATTTTAGGCAACATCTTCCTTGTAATGATTCATGAGGAAAAGTTAACACCCATAAGATATTATCCGAAAAGAAATAGAAGAGTACGAAAATGACCTTATGGACTTGCAAGTAGCATGTAACATGGAATAAGTTAACACTAGCTTTAGTTTGGTATGAACTTCATTAACTACATTGTAGCTAGGGGAAAGTTGCGTGTTGCATAGTCATCATGCAGAAATTTCATTCATCAGGAGCCGTATTTAGGAAAGGTTGCATGGTTTATCAAAGTATGAGAATCTAAAGTGTAGACAACAAGGTTGTAAGCATGATTATTTGATGTAAGTCCTAGTAGGTCCTAGGAAGGTTAGTATCTAGATTATCATGCATTTTTACTATACCAAGGAAAGATAGAGTTATTGTGAACCATGTGATGCGTAGGAGCAATGAAGCACATGTTTACATGTATTGTGTTGGTTGCAACTATTTTTTCTCCTTTAGATCTAGTTTATTGTCTCTAGGAAGGATTCATCCTTGTCGCGAGACAAGCATAATGAATTATCCAAATCACCTAGCCACAAAGGAATCATATGGTACGATAGACACCCCAAACACGAACTAGGTTAAGGATTCGGCCAAGTTTTCCCATTGTCGCTAAGTCGAAACCTTGAAACCCAATAGTCCTAACCATATTCCCAAAAATGTTGAGCTAATTGGATGCTCATGTAAACAATAATCTAGGATTCCTACCTTAAGGACCAAGCATTCAAAATGATGAAACTCGAATTGAGTTGGATCCCTAGGACTAAACGTTGTCGATTTAGTGAAATTAAGGATGGGATGGGTAAAAAGACACCCTAAATCCTCCTTCTCGTCTGAAGTTAATTCCGTGACCTGAATACGCCATTCATTAGGCGAAATGATGGAGGCGACACTTGTGCAACAAATTGCAACATCACTTAGCCTTGCGGGTTGTTCGTAAGAAGTTTTGCCATTCCATGGTTTAAGGTTGGCAGGTTCTTGCGCAAGTTTAACTTGCAAGGGGAAAGGGTAGTCATCCTCTTACTCTATCCTCATTAGGGAAAATTTGTCAAGTTAAGGGAAGCTAGGTATTTGCTTGGACGCAAATGATTAGTCAATAAACTAAAGCGACATGGCCGCCGGAATCTACCATAAACAAAACCTAAAGTATTGACAGGGTATGACTCTAACCCAAGGACGATAGGAATCTTGCCAAGTTGCAATTGATTCCGGATCGAATGCGGGATGCATTCGGAGAGAAGGAGTCACTCCTTAACAGTTTGCCAGCTAAACGTCCACGGGAATTGATTGTGCTTGTAACAGTTTAGAAGCACTGTTTGCATTGTTTGCTCAATGAACTAAAGGATGAAAAGATATCTAAATACTTCAGGTTGAAGGCCTGAAGGGAGAGGCAGCTTCAGTTACCCCCGACTGCCTGCCTGACCCTAACCAAGGGGGTTGTTGACCGCGCCGGGAACGTGGACCGAACCCGCCGCGAGAGGTCTCTCCGTTGAGCTCTACTTGGAGCAGGAGGACGCTTGGGTGCCAGGGGGGGACTCTGGCCGTAAATCCCTCGCCTTCCGGGCCCTGCACAAGAGGCTAACGTGACTCGGGATTGGATCTCGAGGCCTGCATACTAGTCTACGGGCAGAAGCTTGGAATAGTGATCCCTGGTGGATTACTGGATAGCCTTCGGGCGGATTATGATCAAGCCTACGGGCGGAACTCCTTGTATTTCAAAGATAAAAGGATAAAATGATAATAAAGAAGTTGTTTGACATTGTTTTTTTTTAATGTCCTGTGATAAGATTACGTGAAGGAACCAGTGCTTAACAGGGTTAATCAAAGAAGCTGTTTGTTATATGTCAAATTAATGTGGTAGGTAATTACATAACTAAAACAAACCGAGGAAAGTGCGGTGGATGGACCATGGGTCCGTCCTATGGATGGGTGGTCCCGGTCAGCCAGGAACTTTTCTCAAAAATCTTCAACGAACAGAGGGATGATCATCATCGCCGAGCAAATAACGAGAAGGATGACTTAGATTTACCTGTTACCCGATTCACGCTGTTTTAGGGGAACGGAATGGGACTATGCCTTATGGCAGAGAGGTTGAGCATGGCATCCCTCTCGTTTCCCATTCTCCTTGAACCAAGTGCAGCGTGAATCCGCTTCGGACCTGGCATTTCTGCGTAAAGTAGTTCGCTCGGGTCTGACGCTAGATGCTGCTAGCTAATGACCAAACAGGAAAACCTTAATTCCGGTCGATCCTAAGTGGGAAACGGCCAGGACACTTCCGCTACGTGGCAGACGCAGAAAAACCTAGATTGCAAAACCCGTAACATTCCATGGGAGTACCGGGCGGAGTTCTCTAGACAGCCTTTCCGATGGACTGCCAAGACGTGTCCTAGAAGATTCTTGCGGACACGTTACATTGAGAGGCTGAGTCGCCCTATCCCATGGTCACCAATAACAGATGATTTTTATGCCTAGAAGTGCTTTAAAATAGCCAAAATTTCCTAATTTCAGGGAAAAAATAGACTCCATCAAAGGTGGCGGTTACAATCAGTATGATTTTAAGCGGCAATGCCCGAAAAATGCTTTAAAGACCCACTAGATGATAGTTTGACCTCTTATCACAATTGTTGAATAATACCAATCTATCTAAGAGGATGATGAACTGCATGATTGAGTTACAAGAATTCCAATTTTCTTTCTTGATTGAAGCTTCAACAAAAGAAAGTTTGGCTGATCTACTTACTTATAATGATGGTCTAATATACGTAAAGTAGGTAAAGTCACAAAAGGAAGTACAAGAATAACCAAAACATGACAAGGGTGCGTTTATATATTTTTTCTTTACGGGTCTTATCAAAGAACAGGGTGCACATTTGGTATTGAGGTAAGTATCCTAGAGAGTAGAATTGAAGTGGATCTTAGAGGAAAACTATGAAAGTGCATATGGTAGTTATTTTGCTTTCAAAGCCACTACTCAAAAGATCTTAATGGAAGGCTATGTGTGGCCATCCTTACAAAGAGATGTTGCACGTTGGTATAGGACATATATGTAGTGACAACATTTGGAAAATAAAGTTCTTGAAGCTTGAACTAAGACAAATATTTCTATCATTTGAAATATTTGAGAAACGGAATAATTATGCGATTGGTCCATTACCAATTATTGCCAAGTATAAAAGCTATGTTCCAAGTATAGTGGATTGCTTATGCGAATGGGACAAAGCTCATATCATTAACAAGTTAATAAGAAAGACATTTCTAAGTTCATCTATGAAGCCATATGCTGTATATAAGTATGGTGTACCTTTAGAGATCTTATCTAACAATGAGTCATGTTTGAGAGGAAAGCTAATTGAATACCTATGTAAAAGATTTGGTATAAAGCATAGGTATACTACCCCATCCTAACCTCAATGTAATAGTATGAATAGGCAGTTCAATAATGAGTTTATGTTAATAATAATATTTTAAAGAAAAAGCTTTTGGTGCCACTTAAGATATAGAGATTCCAAATTTTTTGCAGGCCTAGTGCAATGTTACTATTAAACAAGAGACTCGATTCTTTTGTTATAATTTGCTCTATGGAAAGGACTCCTTACTTCCTCTAAAAGTCCAAATATCGACAATTAAAGTGCTGATGATACAATTAAGACATGATGGAAATAGGCTGTAGGAAATATTTCTTTTTACAAGAGATGCAACTTGATTGTTTACAAGTACAAGAGGATTATTCGAATCTCCTTGAGAAGAACTAACAATTAGAAGGTCAAATAAAAGGGTATTTAAAGAAGGTGATCTAATTCAAAGGTGCAAAAGTGCTTTAAATAGTACTTTCCAAACTAAGTTTCAATTGAAGTGGCAAGGAGCATTCAAAGCACATCAAAAGTTTGCCAATGGGGCATATCAATTAATAGATCTTGATGGAACATATTACTAGGTTGTTGGCTGCAGTAAATATGATAGGCTCTTTTGGTCAATCTTAAAAACGCACTTGTATATATTTATACTAGTTTTTTGACTAATAGTAGTTATATAGGTAGCTAGGAGCCACAATGATAAACACCATTTGAAGCACTTAAAAAGTATTGCAGCACTTCATGTTGACCTTAGATTGTAACTATCTTTGTCATTGATCCAGAACATTATGTGAGCTTCGATTGTTGGAAATGATGACATATGAGCAATTGGGGTAAATTGGTACACTTCAGACTCCTAAGAAACGAAATTGAGAAGAACAATTCCCGGGCATGGAGTATATAGAGGAGGTTGTTATCATGAAATTCTAGGGCAGTGATGAGATAGTAGCAATGCACATCAAATTTTGGATAGTGCCATCATGAAAACATGCCTCTATGCCTGTATGGGCATGTGAATGGGAGCAACAAAAGAGATAAAATAAAATAATTTTAAAAAGCCTTTGTAAAGGCTAACAAGTCCAAGGCAACTAGGTTTTCACGTGATCATGGGGGCTGATTTAGCATCTCTCAGGCGGCATTGATTTTGGCAGTTTGATCCATTCGAATGGCTCAAGTGGTAATGGAAGAGAGTGGAGGGGGCCAAGAGGGAGCTCATATATGCAGCAGCACATGCAACAAACAAACTTGATGAACCATTTCTGGACACGACGTGCAACAGGCCTGTAATTCCTGGACATGCTAATGCAGCTTCCCAACGGCTAGTAGAGACTGAGAGAGAAGAGAAGTCGAGCATGAAGAGGGGGCTGGTAGAGACAATCAGGCTACCATCTTCTTCATTCATTTCTTCAAACTTCAAATATGTGGGGTCATCTCAGTTATATGGGTCAGATCCATCAAGCACTTCGTGGGCGGAATGAAAATTTGAGAGATGGGGGGAGAGACTCACTAGAAGATTGCCTATCTACTATCCTTTCATCGCTCGAACTGAGGGGGGTTGTTCTAGTCCGAAGATAAATATCAGTATGGGCCCCAGATTTTTGCAGACGTGTCAGTTCTCTCCCAGTCACTTGTCAGTCACTTAATTTTTTAAATTTATTTGAATAATTAATTTGGATGATGTAGGCCTGTCATCATCTTCTCACACGGGCGCATGGTTCGGAGCGTTTGCCTCTGACAGACAAGGTGCAGGGTTCGAAACCTAGGGAGTAAGTCGAGGAGAGACCAAACCTCATTTTAGGGGCCTTTTTAATCTATGGGACCCATAATTACCTGGTACGAGCTGAGCCCATCAAAATCTTTGGGGCCCATGCTAATATATATCCACAGCCTTCTAGTCCTAAGCACATATGCATGTAAAGAGTTCATGAGTTGGAAAAGAGTTTTGGGGCTGATTTCAAGGAGCTTCCACTACAGGCCACTATTGCAAGATTCAACGGGAGGAAGGGCTTGACATTCGGATCCATGTTCATTCATTTCAGCTAGTACTAAAGTTTATGCTGAAAATTATCAAATGTTTCATGAAGTATGAGGGGTACTAATAGGAAATGTTCAAAGTGGAGATGTGATACGCAATTGGGAAGGTAATTATTTGTTGATTCATTCATTCTGTGTAAAGAATGCCCTTGGTGTTGCCAAGGTATTGGGCTATTGGCTTGCATCTTTGATGTGTAAGGGGTTTCTATTGGATGTTTTATACAAGCTTTAGCTTGTGTTTTTACCAAGTACCTTCTCTCTTTTGAATTCTCTATCCATTTCCCAATAATGGGGAGACTTGGAAACCATTTTTCTCAACTCGACTTGAGCAAGAGATGATGGTTCAATGTCTAATCTATGCACTTGATTAGCAATCCTTGGCAATAGAGCTTGGGCTTAATTGTATATGCAAGAGGTTGTTTACCTCTTCTAATTGACCATTAGAGGGATATATTCTTGGGGATCTAAGTGGACCTTTGGGGGGTGAAGCTTTGTCAATACTCTGAAGATTTGTTGGTAGTATGGATATCAGCCTCATGATAAGAGGGTTTATCTTTTGAAATCATACCTAAAATTTGTACCTTACATGAGCATTTTATTGCCGTCCAAATATTGCATCCAAACATTTGCATCTTGATTCTTGAAACTTTGCTAAGTGGAATTATTGATATAATAGTGTTTCAGGGATGGGTACATGTTTGAAATATTGAATCATTTTTGTACAAATATAGCATGTGATCATGGAGATTCTCAAAATACAAGTTGCAAGAGATATAGCTCTTTATCTAGTTCTGAGATTGCCTTCAACCGTATCCACAATTATGTTGTTTGGATGCCCGTGCGTTGAAGTACTCTCTTGGGAATTCCCCTACAAGTAGACTCTTGTTTGAGAGTTACCATCTTATATGAGAGAGGTTATAACATCCAAGACTTGCTGAAATACACCATTGACATCATTGTGGTTCCTGAAGAAGACTTTGCTTTGTAAAAAGGCTACATCATGTTCATATTCCATTGCCAATAAGGCTCCTACATGCTCTCTAGAAAGCTACTTAAAACTTGAAGATTTTATAACAAGAAACACTAAAGCTTTTCAAGAAAAATGCTGTTGTTGCTTGAAAACATGTTTGCTTTCAATTATTGCTTGGGTTTCATCTTTCAAGAAAAAAAAAGTACAATAGAGCAAAACTAGCTATTTAGGGGTTAATTGAAATGCTCTAGTGATCCCATCAACAAGGAGAAGAAGAAAGTGGTGAAGGTGTGAGAGAATGATACACTTGTGATCATATCAAAGGCACAGTAACTTTGAGAGTTTGTATGTGGAGAGGTGGATGGAATTTATGGATTGGGAGTTATCCTTACAAATTCACAAGATTTTGAAGTTAAACTCCCTCCAAGGGATGGTTTGGTAGTCTCTACTACTTGCCCACTGCTTCGGGAGATTGGAAGGGATTGTGATGTTGAGGCTATTGCTATGTGAGCATTGGATAGAGAGTTTGATATTTCTACATGAAGACTATGAAGATGAAGGAGAGATCATATTAGAGAATATATTTTTGTCGACTATATTTGAGAAGTTGTGTTGTCTACATACTTCCTTCCCAAAGTTGTTGATATCAATTTCATATCTTAGTGAATTGTATTGTGGATATACCATTGTAGACCTTATTCCATCGATTGTGGCCTAAAGACTATGAAACTTTATCCAATTTTAAGCTTTTTAAGCTACAAAGAGATTGTATATTTAATTTACATGAGCATTAACCCTTGTTCATTTACCTTTGAGTTGTAGCTAGTTTTGGTTTTGGATGTTCTTGCATATCCTAGTGCTTTGAGGTTGTGCTTTGGTTCTTCTTTCCTTTCAATATCATATATTTTGGTGCCCCTGTTACGGATCTTTCTACAAGCAAAAAATATGGCCAAAGATTTCAATACATTACGCAACAAGTAGATTTTGAATTAGTACATTTTATGGATAAATTAGACAAGAAAAATTTGGTGAAGATATTTTGCAACAAGATCTATCGAGCAACTGATCAAGAGAAAAGCTAGAGAATGGCTAGCTACATATATGGCCCAACAAGTTGCCTAATAAGAAGAAATGGAGATGAATTATGATGATGCTAAGATGTCTTTGATTCAAAGATCTAGTAAGATACAAGATGTAAGAGTCATATGATAGGAGCTCTAGTTTTATGTTTAGGACAAAGATCATAATGTGGAGCAATTTACTTAAAGTTTTGAGGCTTTTTTGAAATGATAGAAGAATGCATTGGAAGAAGCAAGACCACCCTTGATGTTGAAGAAGGAAGACGCTAAAGACTTATGAGAAAGTTGTAAAGATCACTAATGAGAAGAAATGGGAGATACTCATGTTGGAGTTATTATGTGTAGAGAACCCCCCCCAAAATCTATTCTATAGTACAATTCTTTGTACCTACTAGAGAGCCTTTAATGCAAAACCCCCAAAAAGAGGAGGCTTTGATGATGGAGAGAATACAGACTATCTCTAGGCAACAATAATATCTAAGGATTTATGTAATGAAGTAACCAAGGAGGAGATTAGGACATAGATTGTGGGAGCATAATGGATATGGGGAGGACTTGATAATCAAGGAGAAATAGGAGTGCCAAGACCACACTGTAATGACAATGAAATGGATCATTTAAGTAACGATTGTTCCTATTTATCATAAAGATGATAAGATATGCATACAATAACCTAGAATGTTCTAAATTGAAAAGATAATTATGTTGTAAAAATAAGGACGAAACAAGGCCTAATGGACTTTTTTTTAAAATGAAACCATATGGTAAATCTAATAGACATGAAGATATAGTGGCCCTAGTGAAGAGAGCCATCATAAAGAGAAACAAAGGAGATGAAAATTCTCAAAGTCATAGGAATAAGCAAGCTATAGAGGAAGAAAGAAGTGTGACAATAAAGAAGAGGAGACCTAGAAGGATATTAAACATAAGAGATTTATCTTCAATAGAAGATCAAGAAAACTATGACTTAAAGAAGGACTTGCTCAACAAGAAGGTGAAAAGGTGAATATCACATATGACTAGTTGTGCCCAAGTTGCAAATTTTATGAAAGAGGTTAGTAAACCTACCAAGATAGAACCAATGAAGATGATTGTATATGCATATTGCTTAAAGGATCTTCTACATGTATGCCATTTTGTAGAAGCTTGGTATAATAGAGACAACATTAGAGAGGTTATTGATTGTGGTGTTCAAGTTTGTGTGACAATATAGGCTTGTTTATAGAAATTACATTTTGATCTTGTTTTAGGATTTCAAAATAGACTCCCAACAATTTTACTATTGGCTACTAGGTATCATTCAATGTTTGAATGTCAAATGTTTTAATGTCTCTACAAGACTAAGCTATTATGTGATGCTTACAAGTTTAGGAGATTTTCCATTGATGTGTTTGATGATGGAGAAAATAGAAATTGTCTATAAGTAATGGCCATATATAAGGGTCTATATAAAGGAGAAACCAACAAACACCATGATGCTATTCCTAGAGACATAATCAATATGGTAAGGATGTGTGACCAAAAGGTATAAGAGAAGAGCCAAGATCATTTTATAACTCCAACAAATTGGATCGTTCATATGACAGTTGCTCCTATTTTCCATGAAGAGGAGCATATATGAATCCAATGCCCAAGTGTCCCAAATAGGAGAGATGATATGCTATAGAAACCATGGATGAAGTAGGGCCTAGTGGAGTGAAAGTGAGATTAAGGAAACATGGATAAGTCTATAATAAAGAGAAAAGGAGGAAACTTGTTACAGACACAAGAGTAATCAAGGTATAGAGAAAGAATTAGTGGGATAGGAAAGAAGGGGAGATCTAGAAGGAAATTCAATACCAAATATTTTTCTTTAAGAGAAGGACAAAAAAACAATCACTTAAAGAAAGTGTTACTCAGAGAAGGTGGATGAAACATATGATTAGTTGATTAAATTATATTGAAAGTTGCACATTTTGTGAAAGCTGTTAGTAAACGTTATTCAAGCTATTAATAGAATAGAGACTACATAGAAATGGAGAGAGAGAGAGAGAGAGAGAGAGAGAGAGAGAGAGAGAGAATACGTATTTGTGGTGCCCCTAATAGCCCTCCTATAAGCAACACCTTATTGTCTTGTCACTCAAAGAATAAAGAACAAGTGTGTATATATATAGTTTAAGCTACTAAGTTAGATGGGAAGCTAACCACATTGACCTTTATCCCAACAACCTTCCACTTAAAGGCCAACATGACTTTAAGGTAGATAAAAGAATAAGAGAATGTGTGAGGTAAATATATGAGACATTCCCTCACCTAATATCCATCAACTCCCCGCAATGAAAAAACTTTTTGGAGGGTATACTCTTGGTGAGAAAGTCTATAGGGTTATCATTAGCATGAACTTTAACAATCCTAACTCGCTTGTTCTTAAGCACCTGTGAACAATTGAAGTAATATCATACTTCTATATGCTTGGTCTTCAAATGAAACACAAGATTCTTTGCCAACATGATGGCACTCTAACTATCACTATGAAACAATGGCATATTTTCATTGAGGTCAAAGTATCTCACTAGACAAATAAGTCATTTTCACCTATGTGGCTACAATGTACCTAGCTTCAATGGTAGATAATGCCATGTATTTCTGTAAACGAGACAACCATGAGATTCTACCACCATACAAAGCAAAACATATTCTACTCTTAAAGCATATGCATACATCTCTTATATTACTCAAGTACCTCAAGTTGCATGTAGCCGTTCACTACTTCCCAATGTTTTTTGCTAGGATTTAATATGTACCTACTCATTAACCCTAGTATAAAATAAATATTCAAGAAAGTGACAATCATAGTATACATGAGACTACCTACACATGATGAATATGAAACCTTGGTAATCTCAACCCTCTCATTTGGGCCAATCATTAGCACTAAGTTTCACATAATATGGCGGTAATGGAGTATTAAATTCCTATTTCCATTTATATTGAAATGCTACAATACTTTATTGATCTCATCTTTTGGAACATACAGCGCAATCTCTTTATCTTATTTTGGATTATGTATATGGTGGAAATATGATTTGTATGTCCCTAATCCTTCGTTTCAAAGGTTCCCATTAACTTTTCTTCAAGACATCAATCTCATAATTTTTTCCTAGCTTTCAACATATCATCCACATACAACATCAACACTGTCAAGCTACCATCTTTAGCCTTTTTAGTATATAAGCAATGGTTTGTCTCACTTCTCTTGTAGCCATGAGATGGCATATATGCATTAAACTTATGTAATATTCTCATCAGGTCTACTTTAATTCATACATACTCTATTTTGGCTTGTAGACAAGTGTTCAGCAAAACCCTATGGCTGATGCATATAGATCTCATCATGAAGGCCACCATAAATAGATATTATCCAAGCATCTAATTATATAAGATCCATGTCATCCTTAGCCACCAAGGCAAGCACAATGCAAAGAGTAGTCAATTTTACCACAACTACAAGGATCTCGTCAAAGTCCACACCTTTTATTTTCTTAAATCATTTGGCTACTAACCTTGCCTTATACTTTGATATATTATCACCTCTAACATTCAATTTATAGATCCACTTGAATGGCAAAGAATTTTTTCTCTTTGGCAAAGGAACCAACTCCTAAGTCTTCTTCTTCAAAATGGAATCCATTTCAGACTTCATAGTTAGCTTCCACTTAAGCTTATCATCATGAGTCATGGCCTCTTTGTAATAAGGTGGCTCCCTACAATTTGTTAGTAGCACATAGTCAACCCCAAGCTAAAGTCTCTCAAGTAGTGGACAAGAGATACCTGTAGATCTATGTAGTACAATGGGCTGACATAGAGTGGGAATTCCAACCTCTATTCTTTCTTTATGAGGCACCATAGGGCTTTCAACCTGGTACTTGACAAATCTCCTTGCTTTCCATTCACTAGTTGTTAAGTATTAGTTGTGCCCTCTATTTGCACACTTGGTGCCGTAGCACTTACTCTACATGGCAAAATAATAGGTGACACTCCATCCTAGAAAGTAATCTTTCTTGTTTCTAGTTTCCTAAGAGGCTACTTCTGCATTTTCTTCTCAATGGCATTCAAGACCACATCATTACTACATATAGTTGTTCTACCTTCTAGATCTCAAAGGTGATAAGCTATCTTGTCACTCTATCCACACCCCAAAAGGATATACTTAGAGGATTTTGATTTTAGCTTCTTGCAATGCTTTTTATTTAGCACATTCCCATAAGCTTCATAGTAAAATACTCGTAAGTAATCATAAGATGGCTTCTTGCCTTACCATGCCTATTTAAAATGCCACCATCCAAAGAGTATTATAGGATCTATTTATCAAATATATAACAATTTCCGTAGCCTCCATCCAAAATCCTTAGTAAGTCCAGCATTAGATTGATACGGAGTATTCTTTTGTTTATCATCCTATTTATATACTTTGTAATATCATTTTGTTCAATATTACCAAGTGTAATGAGTTTCTTTTTACTCCCACATGCTTCCCAAAAGGTTCTGAACTCATGAGAGATATACTCTTCATCATTATCAATTCTAAGACATTGAAACTCTTACCAAACTCATTTTTTGCACAAGTGCCATAAATTTCTAAAAAAAAGATAAAGCCTCATCTTCCCTATCTAAAGTGAAAGCTCACACTTTTCTAGTTTCATCTCAATGAGTATGGCAAAATTTGATGTCCGCCCATAGAATTTTAGGCATAGCCTCACATATATCACTATAAAGTAAGTCAAGCAACTCATTTCTTTTTACATTTAAGTTTTTCTAATACATTGAATATGTATGCTTTTAGAAAATACAATTCTCACAAATAGAAAGATTTAAAAAATCAAGAGAATACAAGTAACCTAAATGAGATAGCATTTCCATTTTTTTTCTAGATATATGTCCCAACTAGTAATGCCACAAAGATACATTTACTACTTGATTATTGTAATTACAGTGTTTTGACAGGAGCTACATGAAGGGAATACAATGTACCACATTTGGCATCTTTAGTAATAATGAGTTATTTCTTTTGGACTTTCCATGACTAACTCCCAAAACAGTAGAGTATCCCAAGTCATCAAGCTAACCAATCCCTTTGAAGCTCTTAGTAAGCTTGGGTATATGCATCCATTCCAAAGAGTAAAGGTGAATCCATTTTAAAAAGCAAAATGCTTATGCAAACTTTATCACATACATAGTCATTATCAAGATTGACTGATCCATAAATGTTGTTGTCATATGAGTATAAACTCTTCTTATGAGGAGTCATATGAAAAGATGCACCAAAATCAAGAATCCAATCTTGAGCTAATTGACCATTTGTTATAACAACTAGCATATGTATGTGAAGAGTGTAAACACTTTACCAACATCATTATGCATAGTCACTTCATTAAATTTTTTAACCTTTAACTTTTGTTTATCTTCTTTCCAATCAATATATGTATCCTCCTACTTTACAGATTAGCTACCAGCAGGGTTCTCAACTCTTCTTCTCTTGCAAATACTAAGGCTTCATCCTAGTGATCTTCCTATTTTGTCCTCTTCCAAGGATTAACAATAGATTTTGATAGGAATCAAAAGACAGTACTAAAGGATTGGTTCATTTTTTGTTTCAAGCCCATTTGTCAAGTCTGCTCCTATAGATTACTACTCCTCCCACTACTTGTCTAGCTACATGTATATAATTTTTCCTAATAATAAATCTACTTTTGGGGATATTTCAAAAAATCACCACGGTTAGAAATATTTTGAACCAATCATTTTATCTGTTCAAACTACGCCAACCAACCAACAACTTATTAGAAAATCAAGACAGCCAATTGAAGGGGGAACAAAATCCTCGGCTCTTTGCAGGTGTCCTCAGTGAGACGAGGGGTAGAGAGATTGGTCTGGCAGGGTTGTCCTCTAGCCCTATATTTGTTTGTTTTCTTTGTAGAGCTGATGTCTTACTTCCTCGGGTCACAGGTGAGTGGGCTACGTGGCTTTCGACTTCCGGTGAGAGAGGAGACAGAGCTCTTAGATTCATAGTATGCAGATGATACCTCACTTTATATAGAGGATGATGAGCTGATGCTGGAGAGAGTGAGACTAGCTTTGGAGGCGTTTTGCATTGCAACTGGAGCAAAAATCAACCGACAAAAGCCATTTGGTTTCCTTACGGACCCAGACTCTAGCACGGAGTGGGGCATCCACTTGGGATTCAAATGGGTGTGCAAAGGGTAGTCTTTACAATTACCCAAGGTTCCAAGTGGGACTCAACATCACTCATGCCCAGTAATTTCCTCCAGTCCTAGACTCTATCAAATGCGGAAGCTGACCTACTGGAGTATTGCCAGCCTTTCCTCAGTGGGCCAAGCCCTGGTGGTCAACCAGGTCCTCTTAGTGATGATGGTACATCACCTCATCTGGTGCTTTTCCTCGTCTCGTGTAGTTCAGCATTGTCATGGGAAAGTTTGCCGATGAATGAAAAATAACACTTTCTATTGATTCTCCACCACTCTAGAACTTTCTAGAGAGTTCACAAAACAAGTTGTTCTTCGTACTTGAATCACTTTGTCCTTCACTTCCATTTTCATTCCAAACCAGGAGAAAGCAGAAAGAGCCATCAGCACCCAAGATTGAAGAGGTTACCCATTTGTATCCTACAAGGGTTGCAAGTGAGCAGGAGGTCTTCTTGGAGGAGAAAATGAAAGAGGTAATAGAAAATGAGGATCTGATTTGGCAAAGAAAGATTATATCTCAAAGTGAACTACGAGAGGATGGGCAAAGTGTATAGCCAAATGGTCGTGAATCTTTCTGTTAATCCTAAGAAAGAAGACTACCTCATCATTTCTTCAGAGGATAAGATCCTATTTGAGAAAAATGATACTCAACTAACAGATTTAGTAGTTTATTTTTGTTTGAGGTAAGGCCTTTTGCTTCTCTTTATTTATAATGAATTTTTCCAAGAGTCCTTATATTGCACTCATTCTCTTATTCATTCTTTACTTTGTATACAGGGCATATGTTGCTTCTCTTAGCATTGATATTGCTAAGGGTATATTTGTTATTCATCCACTTCTCTATGTGGATTTGTTTTTAAAATCTGATTCAAATATTGCAACGTTTTTTAAGGACTTCGATAGTATCACAAACCATCATATTTTTTTTCCATGTATTGAAATGTACTTTCTTCAACATTCTATCTCTTGTTGATTTGTCTTTAAGGCTATTTCTCACTTGTATTTTGGTTTGTAGAGGACACTGGAGCCTAATTTATATCGACATTTCTGTAAGAATGGTCATTTTTATGAATTCTCTTTCAAAAATCCATGGCCAATCAAAGATGTATTGTCAATAAACACTCTTTATTTTATCTTTTATTGGATAAAGTTTATAGTATTCGCTAATAAGTTAATATGTGTAGTGCTGTTAGACTTGTTACTACTCACTTGGACACTAGCTTTCAAAGCATTGTTGATCCCTAGACCTTTCAAGTTTCTGATTCAAGAGGTCCCATTGCAAAATGACGTACATAGTTGTGGCTAGAGAGTGGTTTCAAATGCTTTGAGATAATAGATTCAAAGTTACTAAATGTAGAGGGGGTGAATGTAAGTTTCATATGCTTTATCCTTTTTATGGTGAAAGTCTCTTGCTATTTCACATAACTTGTGTACTTTGTTGCAGTGCAAAGACTACCCTGAGTCATACATGTGGTGGATACGTGAGAGGTGTATTGAACTAGTTTTAGATAGGGCAATTACACCGGTGGACTTAGATTCCCCTCTCCAGCTAAAAAATCCAAAGGACAAGCAACAACGAAGGGCAAAGGCAAGAAAATGGCAACCACCAAGAAAAAGAAGTCTCCAAGGTCCAAATAAAAGGGGCTCAAAATGAAGGGCATGCCTAAGCTTTCTCCATTGAAATTTAGTCCATCTCCTCTAAAGCCCAAGGATAAAAGAGTGCTTGAGGTAATTAAGTTCTTCGAGCGACCAAGGAAAACACCTACTAAGAGGAAACTAGTGATGACGGATGAAAGTATGGAAGATGAAGCAACTTTTCCAAAGAAAGAGAGAAGTCTTAAGAATGGAGAAGCTATAGATCAAGGAGAAGCTAAAGAACAGCCTGAGGATGGAAAAGCCAAAGATCAAAGAGAAGCTAAAGAATAGCCTTATACTTACCAGTTTGTCTATTTGTACTGAAGTAACATTCCCCTTGTTTATAATCTCTAGTGCAATATTCTAACCCAAAATGTAATGATATGTCATTTTAATCTTACCCATGAAAGAAGATTTTTTGTTCATCGAATCATAGAGAATTATAAAGCTTGTAGCAAGTCTTTTCTATTCAATTGTAATGCAATTTTGTAACTCATGATATAATGAAATCATTTTGGTCCATAAATGACGATTTGTTATTCACAGAATCACTGCAAAGCTTATACCAAGATTTTTTTAAATAGTAATTATCAATGTGTATAATTTCATGTTTTTGGCAGCAATATTTGTGAGCAAAATAAAGATTCAAAATTATTCATACATGCATATTTATGGTCCAGAAATCACAACACTAGGAGGCAAACAACTCATACATGATACAGAGCTCTTAGCTCTTTTCCCAATTACAGCACCATTTACCTTGAAATTATATCCAGGAGTAACATTCTCTAGAAACTCCAAGGTGTCTCTTACATTCTTAAGACTCCACTTTGAAGTAATGTTCACCTCCTTTACTTCTTGTGCGGTAACTTGTACTATAAGTTTCAATGTCTTACAATCAATATTTGAATCTAAAGGAACCCAAGCACCCAATCTAAGTTTGTATCTTTTGTAATTAAAACCTATGATAAGAGATTGTCAAGACATATTACAGGATAAACCCAATGATTGAGGGCACATATTGCACCTTATAAAGTCACCTTTGTGGTTAGATTCCTTGACTTTCCAACATAGACCTAAAATTTTATCCAAATCTTCCTCTAAAATATTTCTGTTTAGCCATGAAACCTTGGTCTGTTGTAAACATGTTGTTTTAAAGCAGGCTAAAAAAACATGCAAGGGTAAAAACCACGATATGTGTACTCTTCTCAAGATCCTTCTAGGAGTCATAGCCTTTTCAAAATCTTGAGCAATCTTGAGTTTAAAACTCTTCATTGTTGCTTCATCAGGCATCTCCCAATCCAAAGATGAGAGGCTTGGTAATTGTAGATCTTCAAGGTATCCATACACACTTGCTCTTGAAGGAACCACATATTGTGCATAATACACAAAAATTCCACTTTCATGAAAAAAACTCGTGGTTTGATCAGCATAAATAATGTTTGCAAATTCTTTATGAATAGCATGGAATGTTCCGATGAGGCTCTCCATAGCTTGCCACTCGAAACTTGTTGATGGAAAGATATCTATAACCAACAATCCATTATTTAACATATGCTTCAAAGAAAACCATATACTCACGTAAACCTGACAACTCAAACTTATAGTGTGCTTGCTAGGAAAAACATTCCCGTGGAGCCAAGTGCATATCTCTAGCCATGTAAACATGTTGAACGAAAGCAAACTAGCCTTGAGGCGTGGTTTTGAAGGCAAAGATATGTCTGTTCCAATGATATTTGATATCCCCTTATTTTGTTTTTTTCACTTTGTGAGAGCCCCTGCAAGACGGTAGCATTATAACCCAATCATTTATAGTAAATGTTTTGGGCTCCCATTCTCCATTTGCGCTCTTGCTATACATGATGCAAGAGTTTATGGAATGAGAAGGACGCCTTGCGGACACCATGTAAAAGACAATGAGTATGCAAACAATGTGAGAGAAAGAAACCTAAAGAGAGAGGTCAAGGAGACAAATTAAAAATACTACGAGCGCCAAGAACTTTGAAAATTCTCCCAATTTTCGAAATGGTCTTAATTAACTTAACTTTGTCATGTCTTCGTCAGAGGTTTTGATAGCTTTTATTAGTTAATAGGGGCCATTGGAACTACCAAAACTTGTCAAGGTTTAAAGATTTCGGCTAGTAGGAGGGGAGAACCACTCAATGAACTCTACTATCTTAAAAGCAAAGGAGATAAGAATACCATATTTTTGTCCACGTGGCAAAATCTCTTTGGCCCTTTCCTTAATCCACGGATATCATTCAACCAACAGATCTCACCAGGATTAGATTCTTTGCTTGGTTGTATGGTTTAATAGAGAGTAGGCCCTGAGCAATTCTATCATTGTTACATCAAGAGGAGCTCTTCTCTAGATAGATTAAATTTTTGGCAAAGGTAATTTGAGTCCTTTCAATCCCCTCTATTGAAGTCCCAAAGGTCTTTTTATTTGTTGATGCCTTTCCTTGAAATTTTAAAACCTAAGGAGAACTTGTCTAATGCAATATGCTGATGAAAAATAATGAATTAGATGGAGTTTGAGGCACATCCAGGGAGTGTGATGTTCTTAATTTGAGAAATCCCTATGTATTCTTTATATAGGATCCAAGCCCTCCATACGCTTTTGATGAGATTTGAGCATCCTTGATAATCACTTTAACTTGGCTAAAGGCTATTGTTAATGCCTCACACCCTTTCCATCCAAGGAATTTCTTAAGTTGAAATTCGGCACAACTATAAAGGATAAGGATGGCCTAGTCTCCTACTAATGGAAGAAGGCCTTGGCTATCCATTTTGCTACCATTTTGTTTAACAACTTGAGTAGGTTTGGTAGACCTAGAGCACCCTCTTCTTTTAGCTAGGTATGGTCTTCTCACGCAACCTTGGGAAGTTTAAATTTCTCACTATTCCTTGACCACAAGAAATTTATTGCCAAGCATTCTAGATTTCTCAATCCAATTTTGGTTTCCTTTCAACATGATATGAAATAGATGGTGGAGGGATGATGACATGTGTTAAGACCACAATTCTTCTTGCAAAGGCGAACTGTAGTCCCAATAAATAGTCAATTTTCAAAACCTTATTTAATACCCATTCCCTCCTTTGTTTGAGTGTTACCCTCAAACCCATTGGGATACCTACCAATTTGAACACTTTCCCTTCTTCAATCACCTAAATAACCTTCATCAATTAGTCATTTGGGTGGAGATTCTGTTAATGGGCTAGATTTCTTGCTAAGCCCAAGGCTAAAAAAAAGATTTTAATGCATCTCGAGAAGGATCTAACTGATAAGAGATCATTATTCACTACTCCATTTGTATCATAACCAAATAGGTTTAGAACCATGTTCTTGTTATTAGGAAGTTGGAGTCCTCTCAATATACCTTCTTTCACTTCTTCATCCATTAGCCATCCCTTTAGCTACTGCTGAAATTGCAAAAAGTAGCGGACTCAAGGACAACCCTACCTAAATTACCTGAATAATGGGAATGGGGCAAATAACTCACCATTGAGAACTCCTTAGGCACGTCAAGTGTTACTGAACATAGTATTTGAATTAGTTTGAGATTTTTACTCAGATTCTCATCACAAACTTTGACCTCCTGAAGTCAAATTACATCAAGTACTATTTGGAGATCCTCGTCTAGTCCTTCATAACTCTTCCACCACTAGGGTTTGTAAACCCATTATAACTTAGGGTTCATAAACCCTTTGCAATTCAGGGATACTATTCTAAGCAAATTAATCATGAATATTACTTTTTAGCTTTGCCTTTTCTAACTTCTTGCTTATTCTTTGAGGAAGGGTTGCTTTCACTTTCTCCTACTTTGGAGAACCTTCTTTTGGAAGTTGTGTTGGAGTGGTCAGCCAAATTCTCACTCAAATTGAGTGAAAGCTCACAACTTTGGAATTGGTCAGACTCATCTTCATCATCTTCTTCATCTTCTATTAGAACATTATCACACTTTTCATTTAAATCTAGGTTAGGATTTTCTTTTATTTTGAATTGATGTTTTCTCTCGAGACTTCATCATTTTCAATCTCAAAGAGGAAATTTCCCTCTTTGCAGATTCCTTCATCTAGCTTTGAGCCAGAGGCTTCTTATCAAGGAGGACCTCTATGAGGAGGGGTGAGTACCTATTATTATTGTTTTTTTAATTGGCTATAGCTTGATTGTTATTTTGGTTTTTGATTATTGGTCTTCTTTCCCTTTTTTCCGAACTATCTCAAAATCATCATCACACGTTTTTCTCTCTTTGGCTTCAACTTTGGGTAGTCCCTTAGAAAATGCCCAATTTTCATGCATTCAAAGCACTTGTTGAGCAATTTTTTGCAGATCAAAGGCTGCTTAGTAATTATATTATCTTTTGTGTCAATGATGAAAAGCTAGTTAGGTAATTCCCACTAAGATCCATCTCAAGGTAGTTAGGTAATTCCCACTAAGATCCATCTCAATCAAAATTAATGGAAACCAACGTGGGTTGATCGGGTTTATTAGTCTTTGTCCTAGGAGTTTCCTCAAAGGAGCTATTAGAGATCTAACAAATGGACAAAGATTTCTTAGCAGATCTAGAAGCTCTACCTAGATAAGAACCTTTGCAAGTTTGTCTATAATTGGGTTGAATTCCAAGGTCCACTTAAAAGAGACTAAAGGGAGAGCCACCTTTAATCATCCGGCATGTGCCAAGAATGTTATCCGGAAAGAAAAAGAAATTATTTGGCATATAGTTTGTCAACAATCCTATAGCCTAGTGGCTCCCAAATATTTTTAATCCGTGAGTGCATGTACTCTGATGACGGCAACCGTGACAGAAACCAACGAGAGGCTTTTTGTCATATTTTGCATTCCATAATCTCAGGCGGTTAGTATAACCGGTTCCGGTTTTTGGCTTGCAGTCGGCGGAGATCCACCCGCGTTCTCTTGTGGGCCTCGTTTGCCATGGCTTGACTTATTCCCAGAGGTCTCTGGGTCTGGACCGGTTTCATGATATAGATGTTGTTTCGACGGCCCATGCCACCTTGGGACTGTGACCATCCTATCCAGAAGCCTAACCATCTCTATGTAAAATTTCTTGGGGTCGACATGCGCACTGCACCCAGTCGTCGTCGCCTCCAATTTGGAGGACAGAGTACCGCCACACATGTTGCTTTAGACAGTTAAACGTTGTCGACGATAGCTCAATCACGCTGGCACTGTAGCCGCGGGTCTAGTAGAGACCAGACGTGAGTTTATTCACTTAATACATCCAGCAGCTGCAGTGGGAGGCGTGTCATGAGGGCCAGGCACACTAGTGTTCAAAAGCTCCTTGTGACTTGCGCTACAGGTCCAAGATCTCCAAAGATTGAAGAGGTCTAAGATACTTAACCTTTGCCTATAATCTTGGGTATCAGGTATCATACTTACCCCTTGCATGCAAGCTTGGTGCTTGCTGCTTGATGAATTAAACGCAAACCCTGAAGGCTAACTAGTTTGCTGATGGTCTTCAGTGAGCTCCCGATCATAAATGTTTTGATGAAGAAACTCTGAAACTGCGAATAGAGGGTTATTTTAAGGTTCTTGGACATGCAGAACATTGCGTCGTCGGAGTACCGATTCCGTATGCAATATAGAGATAAGCCCCAGAGGCCCACCAAGTGAGAGTCTTTCGTGGACCTGGGCGTTACCCTCTAATCTCGCGCTGCGTTCACCTCCCCGAGCAATGCCCTTTATAACGCCACAATAGATTACACCAATAGTCCAGGTGATCCCACCTAGTGGATCTTTTTATCTGCAATTGAACTCGACCGTAACATCTCTCTCTCTCTCTCCTTGTCAAACCTGATAATCAAGGAACTTTAGACACTATACTAGATGGTAAATAGGTTTATATCTTGTAAATGCACAATTTTTTCTGGTTTGTAACTAGGGTTTTTTAAATTGGAACTAGGTTCTTTATTTTACTAGATAGATGTGAAGCTATAACTAGTACAATAAGTGTCTACATGGTAAAGCAAGGCGAATTTCTATATACCACCTAATATAGCCATGTTTATTGGATAAAATTATGAAGCTATGGATCATAGGATATTGTGCATGCACAATAAATCAAAACAAATTTGTATATAACATCTAACATAGTCATGTTAAGTAATATACATCACAATTGATATGCCTAACCATCCGCCATGTGTAGTAATAAGACAATGTTGATACACACTTGTAATGGATATGTTTCACTACAAGAGAAAGGCCCTATAGACGCGCACTGTACACGCGAAAAAGTGGGTGCGTTTATAAGCACGTGTATCAGCGCATCTATTCACGCTAGTATAAAAAACGCGTCTATATATCCGCGCTGATAAACACGATTATAGATGCGAAAATAAATGCACATATTTTTCATTTCTCATAAAGTCCCTGAATATGACCAAACCTCTTAGCAGCTAGTATTTGTTTGAATAGGGCATGATTGGATAGGGCATGATTGGATGTATATACGACATAATTACACCTGGATCATACGCTAGGACATGATATACATGTATAGGATCATACGGACATGATATACATGTATAGGGCATATACATGCATAGGACATGATATACATTACAAACTTTATTTCTTTCTGAGTATTACAAATATACATCCAATCATTCAAATCTTATTATATATATGTGATTTCATACCGTATATACATCCAATCATGCCCTATACAAATGTGATTGGATAGGGCATGATGATTGGATGTATATATAAATCAAAGGTTGACTTGTGCATTTGCAATATATATATATATATATATAGAGAGAGAGAGAGAGAGAGAGAGAGCTGATCAATACACTCACATGTCTCATTTGTTGTGCACTTAACCTACCCATGCATGGCAATTCACAGCATGAGTAGATTGATGTAAATCAGTTGGCTTGTGCATGTGCAAGCTATTCCAATCATGTCAAGGTGCACTTATAGCTCACATATAATTTTAGATAAGGTGGACCACATGTAGCCAATGTACACATGTCCTCTTTTCATCATCTTTAGCCAGTGTGTCCACTTGTTGATGACTAATACCAACAAGCCAACTACAAATCTCTTATCTATGAAATGTATAAGTAAATTAACTTGGTTAATTTGATGAGGCCAAGTTTTCCTTCCATGGATAGTGTGGTTGGCTATATTCTACTTTGAGGTTATAGGAACTTACAGAAGTCAATGGAGCATCCTAAAAATGACGATACTTTAAATACTATATCAAGTCACTTCATGTACATATCTTTGATTGATTGATGGATAATATGCCTTTCTCTATCTCTTTCGTATACACCTTCATTGCATTATCTCTCTCTAGCTAAAAATCATTTGTGCTTTATCCACCTATTGATACTTGCATGCAATTGTAAGTGGGGTGCTCTAGTAAGTCACTACATATGTGCCAATTGACTTGCCAATGTGTTATCTCTTATCCTCAAGCTTTGTTATATATGTCACCACATAGGTCAATTGATTCTCTAAATGTATGCATTGATTCCCTAAATTGTTCCTGCACGTCTGTAAGCGCGTGTAATAGGCATTATCTGCGCATATACACGCGCAATTACACACGCTTATAGACGCGCCATGCAGGTATAGAAAAATTTAAAAAAAGTTGTGGTTTTCTTTTCAAACCTGTGTTTTCCTATGTTTTTTGCGCATTTTCTGTAGTTCGAGCTCAACATCACTACTCGTGTCTATCTATCACTTCATGAAGACAATGAGGCAAGGAAATAAGAGTAAAAAGAGGACAGGAGGAAAAAAGAGCCAAAGAGTAAAGAACAAGAGCCAAACAGCAAGGAAGAGAAGAAGATTCAAACAACTTACCAAGGGAAGGGGGAAGAAGGACAAGGAGCTTGCAACCTAGCCGCCACCCGTTGGAACAAGCAAAGAAGGTGAGTTCTTCTTCTCTCTCTCAATCTTGGTTACTTTCTCTGTTTGTTTGTCTCTCTCTTCTCTCTCTTCACATGCTGGATCTTGTCATCTATGGAGGATTTTTTGCACGTTTTTTAAGCAAGTTTGAAAAGAAATGGTCCGACTATGCGCATCTGTCAGCGTGTCCAGATGACAATGTAGACGCAGAAATAGACGCGCTGACAGACGCCCACAGAGATGCAGATATAGACGCGCACAGAGACGCAGGTATAGACGCTGCATGCAATATGTTTTATCTGCACAGGGTAATATGATTTTTCTTGTGTAGATGTGGAATCCTGGATCCTCCAGCACCCCATTCAACAAGGAGCAATTCATGGGGGAGATGACCAATTATCTTGGTCGCCCTCCCACTGCAGAGGAGGTTTTCAGTGTGATGTCTGGGACACCTATCACATCTTTGCCTACACAGGGATCAGCTGAGGTACATGGATCGGCCGAAGCACGTGCATCTGCAGAAGCACGTGTATCGAGTGACTTAGAGGGTAGTGCACATCGAGGGAGGAGCGAGAGTCGTGCGGGAGGACGAGGAGGTCGAGGGCTTTGTGGGGGTTGCCTAGGTGGTGGCTCTCGATCACCCTCACTGGAAAATGAGAGAGGTGAGCCTCCACAAATGTACTTATCTGTCACTGATGTTGGTGGTATCTTGCATGACTTTGAGGGAAGGGAAGTGATAGTCTACTTGAGGAGTGTCGTGCATGCCACATACAAAGATTGCATGATTCCCTTCAAGCACCAAAAAAATGGTTTGTGGCAAGAGGTGCTGCGGTGGGCAGTACATAGAAGGTACCCTAATCTCGAGAATTCACGATTCTCAAATGATTGGGGACGGTAAAAGGTGAGAGACGCGCTTCATAAAAAGAGGTCTCACCTTATGACGCGTGTCAAGGAGTCATTGCGGAGACAAGAGTAGGGGCGCCCTAGATATGGCCAACCACCCAATTGCCACCGTAAGGAGTGGAAAGAGGCCAAGAAGAGAGCAGCGGAGAAAATGACAAGTCGCCAGCATGCAGAGGTGCGACGTATCCAGATGCCAACCATGGGATCATTGCATTATGGATCGGGTGGCAGGGAGTCATGGGAGGCTGAGTTTGTAAGTATTATTTGATTTCTTTTTTTAAATTAAATTTTGTAATTTGTTTCACTTCATTATGTAATGTGTTTTAATACGTTGTATGTTCAAATTGTTTTGTAGTATCATATCGTTGGTAGGATGCCTACTCCTAGAGAGGTAGGCTACCATCGAGGTCATAATCGGGCGTCCACTTTGCAGCATTTCTACGAGGAGGGACTCATCATGGAGGAGCAATATAATCGCGCCATGAGGATTCCACCACAAGAAGAGGTATGTTTTATTTTTTACATGAAAAGTATAGGTAACTCTAATTTATTGTTTGTAATGGTATTTATATACCTTAATCCTTTGTGTAGGCGAACCCTGATGCAGTTGAGGATAGCGAAGGGGGGACTAGCAGTAGCGGTGGCGGCAACGGCAACGGCACAGGCAGCGGTGGTGGTAGCGATGATGATGCCTCTTCTGAGGAGATATAGAGAAGCCCCATGCATGCATGCCTCCCCTTCGCTTGTAATTTTCATTTTTGATATGTATTACTTTCAGCTAGTGCTTGCGACCATGACATCACAAGCACTAGAACTCATAATGTAAAAACGCTTCATCTATATATATGAAATTTCGTGTTCTACATACAATGTTTTGTTTTCAGTATCCAATCTTCGAAATAATCTTTCTCTGTTTTTCCTAAGCATACAATTTGATGTTGATGGGGGAAAAAACCAGAGAGCATGTGGCTTGCAAACCCACATGCTCTATGGTTTTTTTTCATACCTCTGTTTTGGCATTTATCAGCGCGTCTAAATTGCAGGATAAATGCGTGTCTATTCTCGTCAAAAACTTGCAGAGTAAACGCGTTGTTAGACGCGTAGATACACGCATGTATAGACACACAATATGAATATATCCACTTTTTTATAAATATGATTATATATTTATGTAGCGCGTCAATACGCGTATCTATATGTGTGTCTACATGGGCATGTAACTCTGACTATAAGCGCACTTTTAGACGCGATACGGTAGACGCAGAAATAGACGCGGTAATAAACACACCCGACATTTTTTTTCACAATTCAAATATTGCGTCTACAAGCGCGTCTATGGAGCCTTTTTGTTGTAGTGTTTGTATACATCCAAAATGTACATGTGATATAAGATACATTTGTGCATTTTGATAACTTTTAATTCTTACTCACATAGCACAAATAGTTTACACATCCGCAAATAAAATATCTATTTTAACAATATAAATATCTCCTTGTCACATTAAAACAAAGAAGAATCCCATTCAATTCAACTCAATGCCATGGCTCTAAATCTTGAAATTCCCCTCCGATTCCCCCTGAAGTGTTGGATATACTTAGCATCCATACAAGTGCAAATAGTTATCAAAAGTTATTTGAGCCCCTTACAATTAAGGAGCATATCCATCCATTAGGAAAATAGAAACAGTTCAAATTGTAATAACCTTTTCCTTGAATGAAAGACATAGAACCTCTTGAGTATGTGGAAACTTGAAGAGGGGAGCTCTCAATAGACAGTCATGGCACATAGTCTATTGATTAGGGTAGCTGTATTAAGTTTATTAAAAAAGCAATATTTCCTACCAACATGTGGCATATGCTCCCCCTTTCATGCATGTAGCATATTCACGAGGGTGAACAAGGAGTAAGAGATGATGGAACACATAGCACAAACATAAAGCAATAGAAGCAAGGCAAAGGGATGGAGATGGATTATGCTAACATTGTCATTGCTAGCATGAATATGGAAAAGTTAGAGAAGAAGATGTGGGGTGACAAAAAATATTTCAATGAGAATTAAAAGAGAGTCACAATAGAATTTGGGGAACAACTGCTATGTGCATGAGTGGTATCCTTGTTGCCATGCATTCAGCAAAGCAATGCTAAGTATTCTCTTTGCAACATGTACATGCATTTTAAGGGAAGGTCCCCCTTGAGGATGAGTTTGATAGATTGTTTCGGCTCACCTCTGGATCAAAGTGATGACCACATTGTTTTTCTTGCCATGGGGTTTCTTTAAGGTCTTGATTTTTATCTAAAGCAAAAAGAGATTGGGTTTTGGGTTCAGTTGTTTGGATTAAAGTTATCCTTGTTTACATGCTTCCATAGCATGCTGATTTTATTCTTGAGAAGGTCTTGCAAATTGAATGCCCAATATGGGCTAGTTTTCATGGACTTCCTACTTTGCTAGATGGAGAAGTTAATGTGCTAGTAGAAGTGCTAGTAGAGTGCTCTATGTTTTTACAATAATATCAACTAGTGGAGCAAGTGGCCTCTCGTACTTTGGGATAAGAGGAAGAAGATCCTTGAGATGCTCTAGATTTTTGATCCTAATGGAATTGAGTTGTTGGTTGATATCAAGAAGATGGGTGCTTTGCAAAGGAATGCCCAAAAAGGAATTGAGGTAAGAAGAACCCAAGGAGAAAATAGTGGAGATAAGGAAGAACTTCAAAAGAATCAAAAAGAAAAAGGTATAGGTTGAGAAGGGTAAATTCAAGGAAGAAAACAAGCCTCAGAAGGAGGGACCTATTTATCAGTCCTAGAGATGTCGAAGCTAAAGCAGGATGGAAACAAATAAATTCAACCACCAAATTCTTTGAAGTCTAATGAAGGTAAGAAATAAAAACCTTCCCTTTAAAAGATTCTTGCAAATGTTTTGTTGACAAGGCTATTTTGCTATTTTGGATTATGGAGGTTCAAACAAAGATATAATGTTAATTAACTGGCTCACTATGATCTCTTGGAATGTGAGGTGCCTAGGAAGTCCATCCAAGAAGGATGTGTTTAGTAGGAGAAAGAAATGGAAGCCCCTCTCTTTCAATAGCTCCTTTCCGGAAAGGGAAGGATTCAACCTAATATAGTTGAAGGATGCTTGGAAACAAACCAACAATCCAATGGCTAATCCAATGTGTAGAACTAGATGAAATCCATAGCTTTCATCATTGAGATTACCAACATGTATGGCAAAGATCAGGATAGACTTCAAAGAGGGTTGCATGTTAGTAGTTAGCAATGTAGGGAGTATATTATTATGACTCTTGCTAAGTGTTCTAGTAATGGGATGTTTTATCAATTTCTCAAAGAAGTGGAGCATTACATGGAGGATTTGCAAAAACATAAAGGTGAAGTTTCCAAAATTTAGTCTATGGGAAATGGTATCTTATGGGGTTGGTGCTTCGAGCAATTAATTTTATAAATTGATGAAGCAAAAGATAGATTATGGAGGAGGAATCGTGGAATTTCTATAGGGATGTTTCAATCTCTTTAGAATGTATTTGTAAATGGTCTTTGCTTAGGTCCATTTAAGGTAAAGAGGTCGATGTGAAAGGGTGTCCCATTGCCCCATTACTCTTTGCCACCATAATCACCAATCCTTTCCTTAGGAATTTGGATTTGAAGGTGCAACATGGAGTAAGAAAGGGGCTACCTATACCATGAAGAAAACACTTGGTCTCCCAATTATTGACCAACAATAACTAACCAATATTGTGTAAGTAGAGAAGTAACTAGTAGATGTATTTAGTGAAAGTGTATGAAAGTTTTCTAGAGCTATCTACGATTGTGACTAATGTGAGAAAAATCAAGTTTATTTACCTAGGACTGAATGAAACACCAAGTTGCTAAGGGAGCTAGACTTCTAAGTAGCAAAATTGGGGCAAGGGATTAGGTACTTAGGATGCCCATTGGGCATAGGTAGTAAGACACATGTAAAAGGTCAATAAACCTTGGGCAATGTAAGAGAAGAAAAAGAAAGATGCAAATAAAATTAGCGGTTTTCTTAAATGGGAGCTAAACATTCCTCCAAGATTCAAGAAAATAGATTCAAGAAAGGTCCATTCTCCCACGCATGACTAGGTCCCAGCTTCTCACATTCACACAATCTCATCATCCATTCTCCCGCGCATGACCAAGTCTATCCTCTCGCATGCACACAATCTCATCTTTGTTCACCAGACCCCACAATTGCGTGGGATGCATGCTTGTGTTGTAGTCATCAGTTGCTCAATACAAGTTTTGTTATCAAGCTTTGAAGGACACTTTTGGTGGCAATACTCCGATTATCAACAAGTAATCAATCATTCGTATTGCATCAAAGAATTGTAAGCCACAACATGAGAGCAATTATGAAACATTTGTTTCTCTGAAAGCTATAGCATGAGGGCAATTCGGAAACATTGGTTTCAAGTTTTTGTAGCACTCCTAAAAGATCAAGTGTATTTCATTAGAGATTGTAAGTGATGTTTGATTCTATGCTTTGGATTTCTACATCAAAGTTATATCTTTTACCTTTCCCTATTATCTAGATTTGTAGTTGCTTCATTCTAAAGAGTTTTGATGATTTCAAGATTTCTAGAATTAGACCTTCTTTATTTGATTATCTTGTACATTCTGTATGTTGTGAGTCAAGTAACATGCAACAATGACCAATTGCATGCGCAGGAAAGGCCTAATTTTGGCATCATGAATCCAATGAGATTAATGAAGTCTGAAGATCCATAGCCTAGATTATCATATAAGAAACTAGAAGTGAAGTAGGACTCTTGTTTCCCACATTGGGTAATGGCCAACAATGAGAGAGGGATGGTCAATGCCACCTTGAGTTGATCTAGACCACCTATAGGCAAACACACCTAAATTTGTGTGTTACCTTAAAGATAACAACCAAAAAATTTAATGGCGCCCTTAATGAAGTGATTATGCTTGCAAATCTAAAGCCTAACATGCAATTATATATATCTTTGACTATCAAAATAGTTTGAAGAAATTCTAGTAAATGACTAAAGCATTTGTACAATTCTAGATCACTAGGAGGAGACTTACCCCCATTGCATAAATTCATGTAATGCATTGTTCACCACATAGTCCTTTGAACATAGTCCCCTGGCGTAGTCCTCTAAGCTTGGTTCATGAAGGCTATCTAGTACACTCCTCAACATATCCTCTTTAAAAGCTTGGTACAAGTAGGTTGTGTGGTAATCCTCTTGAGTAGCTTAGTACAAGTAAGTTGTTTTAGGTTTCAATAGCCATCTATCTTAAGTAGCAGTTATGCCCTAGAATCTCATGTTAAGAAGCATATTAGACTCAACTTGGGAGTGTATTGTGGTGGTGATCATGTACCTAAATACCAACCAATTATTTGAAGTCATTCCAATGCATATATTCTATCTTACCAATTTGAGAAACACTCTGATTGGCAATGTTCCAAAGCGGCTAGATGTTTTACACAAAATCTAGGGCCTAAACAAAGCTTTCAATTGGCTTGAAGGCAAAAAAACAAACTACTAAAATGTACTAAAACAAGAGAAATATTGAATGGCATTGATCAACCTATCTATAACTTACTAGATGCAGACCTAGGTATCATAGTAGTTCAAAGTAGGCAGCTTGCCTAGTGTTTTCAGAGTAGGTAGTTTGAAATTGATTTGGGTTCTTATCTTAAAGTAGTGCTACTTACTAGAGAGGTGCTTTCTAGACTACTACTTATCAAAGGTAACTGGTGCAAGTGCACATGACTTCCATTGATTTTCATCTTCAAGCTCATTGATTTTAGTTGGAAATTCTTTTAGAAATAAAAAACTCTGAACTAAAATGATGACCATAATCTTCGTCATGCAAGGACATAATCCTAGTCATACATGATATCTTCCTTGCATAAGATGACCATTATCAAGCCATGTGGTTTTGGGATATTATCCTTGTTATGTTATTAGAGCCTTTCCTACATAAGACAATCATGATCAAGCTATGTGTGGTACATATAATGTCTTGATTTTTGAGCTCCATCTTATCACAAGAATCATACTCCTTATTTGTGATCCAACAAGCCTCACTTGTGAATCTGCTAAAACTTAGTTGGTAGGTATGAAATCTTAAGATGTGGCATTCTCATGGGTTGCTATACCAATGGGTTTCTAATTCATATTTTTTCCCATAGTGATTGGATTAGGAGAAGGTACTTCAACTTGAATCATGCAACAGTGGAGACAATAGAGCTCCAATTGGCACTAGAGCAAGTATCTTAATAATAGGAGGAGGTGTAGCCTAGTACTTATGTTTAAGATAGATTTGAATGAGTAGAGCATAAAAAGAAAAGAAATCCTCAGAGTAGTTCAGAGCAGATAGCCTTTCTACTATTTTCAAAGTAGGTGTAGTAGGACAACATACAAGTATTTTTAGAAGAGGCAGCCTGAGTGTGATGATGAGTAGATGTTCAGAGCAGAAAACCTCAAAGTAGGAAACTTGCCTACGATTTTTAGAGAAAGTGTAGTAGGAGGAGAGAAAATTGTTTTTAGAGTAGGCAGCCTAAGTGTATATTCTGGAAAATCTTTTATTTTTCACATTCTTGACAATTCTAAACTTGGTGAGCCCCAATGTAGGATTGCTTTCTGATTGAGCAGATAATAATGATCCACAGGTACTCATATCAATTGTGGCCACATTGACATTAGAAGAATAATCAGTATCACTAGTATAGTTGGTGATGGGAACCACTCTTCCATAACTAGGTTTTGGGATGGAACAAAGTGTTGCAAGTACACAACCAGAATTCATAAATGAGTTTTGGGATGGAACAAAGTGTCACGAGCATCAAGATTTTAATGGAATCCTGATGCTGAGTATGAGATGGTTGTTGTATGCAACAACCCTACATGTGGGAAAGCATATACAACTTTTCCAAGGTCTTGTTTTTCAATAGTTCTAGAGCAAGGTTTTTATCATGAGACACAAGAGTACCTTTTTGTTTGTAAGCAATGTCGATATTTCAACAAATGCAAAAAGAAAATCTAAAGAGATGATCCTCAAAACTTGGCACTTCTGTTATATTGGGATGGCTTCCAAGCCTCTCGCACCACACAAAAGGATTGTGGTGTGGTCGAAATCAAGGTCCTTAATGGTGGAAAGGGCTTTATGTTAGGCATTCTTCCTGTTTTGTTCATACCTTTTAGTTGCTCTAAGCTTATTATGTTAGGCATTCTTCCTGTTTTGTTCATACCTTTTAGTTGCTCTAAGCTTATTATGTTAGGCATTCTTCCTGTTTTGTTCATACCTTTTAGTTGCTCTGTTTTAAACTTTTTTAAAACCTCTTATTAGCAAGCTGCAAGATCTTTACATAAGCGGTATACAAGTATCATATAACTACCCTGTAGGGAAGATTTTTGATAATCCAATAGGACAATCAAGCTTTTCTATTGTTAGATTGATATTGATGATAGTCACGTGTGATCATCCCACACAATGTAAAATAGGAGCCTTCAAAGATGGCGGCCAATTCTTTTGTCGTAGAGACAAAGCCCAAGCAACTCTAGATACTAGTAGTCCCTCATTCCAAGGATGCTATCTATATGATGGTAGTCGATATCAAGCAAGATATCCTCCACCCCAATGGTCCATAGGTGAAATGATTGATGCCTTAAAATTTTCAAAGAGGGCTTTGAAAAGGAAGGAAAACTAAAGGTCGTAGGGTTATTTAGAGAGTCTATTCTATGGAAACTATATGATTTGTATGATTTCAACTTGTTAATAGACTTGGTGTATAATGTGACACATATGTTATCTCTAAATATATTTTAAAAATATATACGAGCGCTCATGAGAGCCATGTCCAATGAAAAGAAAAAGGTAATAGATTTTTGTTGTGAGAAGTCTGCTAAGCTTCCTTCTCCCTCGATTCGTCATGGACGATAGCCTCGCAATCCAAGTTCTACAAAAGCTTTAAGGCTGAAGAGAACCAAAAGTTCATCCAATAGTGCTTACTATATGTTTTAACTATAGTTGATGAGATACCAAATACAATCACTAATTTAGGTTTGTTGCTTATTGATATTGCACATGCCTTCTATAATTATAGTCGTAGTATTGGTTGGTCAAAAGAAAGTTTAGGTGTTGTACATAGTTTGTTTTCTGTTTGGAGAGTTCAAAAGGAAGAAGCCTTTGGTGCTACTTCTTCTCCCTTAGAACATGTTGCAGGAAATGGAGAACTATTAGATGGCATATTAAGACATGGCTCACATGATGTCTACTGGTGTTGTGACTTTGAGCAAATGGTAGTATTATATATAGGAGTGAAGACCAATAATTGTTTTAACGAAATCTCTTATGTAAATTATTATAAGAGGATCTTTTTTACTTTGATATTTAAGTTATTAAAAATGGAAGTAGATGGGCTTTTACCAGATGAAAGAATACTTATCCACGTACACCCTTCGCTTGTCTTACCTGATGGTTAGGCTTTCACTAATTACCAGACACCTTGCTCTTATTCATTTCATGAGAATGAAATTGTAGAGGTTTCATCAATCAAGAAGGCAAAGAAGATATGGAAATTTTTTGAAAGAGATAATTTGAAATATCCTTGTCACACAATGATACGTGAAGTGTGCATTTTAATCACACAAAAAAAAAATCGTAGGCCTCTTTCAGAAGAATAACAAAAATATATTATGCAATTTCTTCGTATTGAAGAGAGTTCACTAGTAAGACATTTAGTTACCATATATAGAATAATTCTTTATAGCGGAGAAACATACAAAATCGAAGATGACGTAGTGGTAAAAACAAACACTTTTCATAGCACATTAGAAAGTGTAGGTCATTGGAAAGTAAGGCTCACAACTTTTTTTTCCATTCAATGGGATAGAGAGTATCATATCTTTTTTAGTGGGGAGTATTACAAGAAATGCATAAATGTAAAAGAAAATGGAGCGCTTACTTGCAGATCCCATCATGGGAATGAGTGTGCTACAAACTCAACAACTCCCATTTACTTGGGATTGCATAAGACCATTGAGTTCATTATTACATAAGTTTATTTCTCTACATTTAGATAATAGACTTATTGCATATGAGGTAAAATATCTAATTTTCAAAAAACAAGATTATTACAAATAAGAGCAATCGGTTGCATAACTCCTTGGTTAGAAAAACATAATATTGTGTTGGCAAGAAAACATAACGATGAAATGGATGGAGAGTACATGCATGCAATGATAAGAAAGGTAAATTATGAAAAGAAAAGTTGCAAATTGTTAGTGTTGAAGTGTGATCGTAGTAGATGTATATGGAGGATTAATATTGATGAAGATATATGGAGGGATTTAAACTTGTGTACCATGGTACTGTCAAACATTTGGAGTTACAAAGAGAAGGATAGTAATATCATCGATTGGAGATTCTTTAGATGTTCCAGTAGTATGGAGATCACATAAAGTATCTTGATTGTTTTAGAGAGTCTGTGCGTCTTACATTCTTTGACATCCAAATGGGTGCCGATAGCATTGGTCATTGTGAATATAATTGTTTGATCACCACTCTATTGTACATATTATTATGTTTTATCTATGGTGGTTTGTACACTAGGATAGTATTTTGTAGTTATAGCTCATATTGTGCCTCATCATGTGTAGGTTGTGGACATGAGAGAGAGAGAGAGAGAGAGAGAGATAGAGAGAGAGAGTTGTTGTATCCTTTTATAAAAGATGAGGTGATTTCTTATTTTATGAATCATAACATATAGATATCATTTCTTGTTTGATTAATACTGACGTATAAAATTTTAACTTTTATTTTAGATCATCTCATAGCCTTCCCAAGTTATGGTTTGTATAATTGTATTTTATATTACTACATGTTATTTTTCTTTAAAACTTAAAAACTCATTGATTAAAAGAAAACAAGAGAGAGAGAGAGAGAGATTTTGTTGTATCCTTTTATAAAGAATGAAATGATTTTTTATTGGTTGAATATTGACACAATTTTTTTCAATTTAATTTTAGCTTGTCTCATGGTCTCCCTAAGTCAACAAACTCTAGATTAAATTATGCATACCATTATCACTTTGCAAAAAAAATCGAGAAATTTAAATCAAAGAATGATAGTTCTGAGCAAATACTGAGCATGGGTAAATCAATTTCAATACAAAGTAAAAGAGTCCAATTAGCACCTCAGAAGAAAATAAATAATATACAATTAAGAGATGTGTCTTTGATGAAGACTCCTACGTATGACCAAATTTTTAGACCACCTAAAAAGATTAGTCAAGAAGACAAAGATGAGTTTGGGAAACCATTTTTACTGAAGTGCTATAGAGATACGCAAAATGTTAGATATTGTGCCAATCACAGAAAAGTATACAATTGGGTCAAGAACCATGAGTTTGGCAAGGATCTGCGGCTTTATGATAATAGAGATGACAAACAAATAATTCTAGAGATCATAGATCAAAACTATGATCAAAGTTTACCCCTTGAGTTTCCTCGTGCTACTTACCTTTAGAAGAAGGATGAAGGATATCTGTACAATCTTTATGTTGCTCAAAATCTTAGAAAGCAACTCAATAGGAAAAGATCATCTTCTATGGATATATCTTTGGTAAGTTATTAATTATCAAAAAAAATCTCAGTGTAGATTATATATAGATGGAATTAGCACTAATGGACATAATTATGTTTTTTTTAAAAGAGGAGAATCATAGCTTTGAGCAAGAAGATATGCAAGGAAAATTGGTAAGATTTATAAATTTTCATCTCATCATGTTATCTTTTAATGTAATCATCATTATTATTATTTATTATAACCATTTATATTTAAGTTGCTTAAATATATTTACCTTTCATTATGTACACTTTAACTAAAATTTTAGGATACAAATGGTGAAGAATACTATCCACAACTTATGGTGGAAGATTAATGTATATTTTCAGAGAATAGCACAGTGCATGTATGTACACCATTTACATATTAATATAGTTTGATATTTGAAATTATAAATTTTGAATACAAACTTTAATTTTCTTACTTGTATTCGTTGGAATCACAAAATGATGGCCCACCCCTTGATTTAGTCTCTACTTCCAACAAACATAAAAAAGATGATGAAATGGTTGCCATAATTTGATTTACAGTTTTTTTTCATTTTATTTCCTCTAATACTTAACCTATGTTTCAGGACTATTTGAACTCTAATCATACTTTTATGGAGCTTCTACAAGGAATCCCAAATGTATCAGTATTTTGTTTATATAATATTTTTGATTTTAGGTATTTATATATGAAAATATATTTTATTTTTGAATTTTATTTTTCTTGTATTGTAGAGTTCACATAGTAGTGAACACTCTATTCCTCAATATACATTTGAAGATCTCGAGGAGATTGAAATTGCACGGAAAAGTGTTTGTGTACGAAATGTATACTTAGCCATCCCTCAGTCATTTATTTTAATAGCGCAATTAATGAATTATATCTAATTACAAACTTTTTATGACAAGATGAGCGAGAAAATGAAGTAAAGTAAGCAACACTAAAAGGATAGTAAGGGGAAAAAGAAGAAACAATCTAAGGTACTTCTTTGCATTTTTTAAAAGTAATATGATATGATTTCATTTTTTTAAGTTTAATTATTTGTTTGCACTATAAATTCTCAACCATATTGATCCATAAAAAAAAGTGGATTCTCCTAATGTAAAATTATCTTCAGGAACTTCATCGGTAACTCTATGTTATTATATATTAAAATTATGAAGTAGCTAATTAACTTATGATGTAGTAGCATACTAATTTATATTGTCTTCTTTTAATGCAGGTTGTTAATACCTTCAAAGAGGAAGACCAAGAAACAATCCCCTTGAAATATTTGGACATTCAAGCCATTGATGAGCTATATACATCATTAAAGTCTACATATAATCTTATCAAGAGGGACCCTAGATTTTTAAGAGCTTGCAATGAACAAACATTGCCAGCCATGAGAAAGTCTACTGCCGATTGGTTACTTTGTAGAGAGAAAATTATTGTCACAAAAAGTCACAATAGACCTTTGAGTATTAAGGATATTTGTATCCTAGATTGATCTCTTTATTAATAAAGACAATATCCTTTAATTCTTTCAATTATTTTGATTTGAACTTTTTACTATATAGGAATAATTTTTCACTATATGCATGATTGTAACTAGTTTTTCTATATAGATAAATTATACTATATCACTCGTTCTCACTAGTTTTCTTGTATAGTAAAATTTTACTATATCAACAACTAAACATTTTTGAAATTCCTATGTAGGAATATTTTACTATATCACTATCTTGTAAAATATTCCACTTTTACTAGTTGAAAGTTTTTCTAGATATTTTGATAAGTATCTAGAAAATTTCTCTTTGTTTGCTATATGGGAAGGTGTCTAAAGTTTCTTGTGTTCCTATTAAACTATCATTTAATTGACATGCTGGTTACATGGTTAATATTAGAAGAGCTAATTTTTACCAAGAAACAACAAGCCAAGAAAAAGTTCCACAAGATCAATGCTCATGTGCACTCGTGCACCTTCGAGACAATCCAAAATGATTCACTGGAAGTAGGAGGTAGTTTTTGGCTTTTCTTATCTATAGAAGGTGAAAAACGTTAGATCTTTTAAATAAAGGTATGCCTAGCTTTAAAAGACAAAAGTGAGTATTATCCCCTACCAAAGTATATTTGGGCTGTAACATGAGTACTCTTGATGGAAACCCAGGCTAGGGTTGTGATTTCTTATATATATCAAGCAAAAAAATTTCCCTCGATATATCAATCTCAACTTCCTTAATGCCAGCGCTGACATTATGATCTTGGGTGACACCCCTAGATAAGCACTAAGAAAACTATAATCAATGGCCATACACGTGCAGCTATTTATTGGTACTTAAATTCAAAGCAGCATTCGTTTCTTGAAACCTTCGTATTGCCAAACGTTGAGCTGTGAACGTAGAGTTACACGTTTCCCCAGTCTTATGAGGTAGATTATAAACTCTAAGTAGTTGCCAACTTGCCAGATTTGTTGTTTTTGCACGGTCCTTTCCGGTCCAGGTCTTACACATATGGCTAGGACCTGTTTCACCTCACATCATCAAGCAGGCGCTACTTTATTTTTGGCCTTGTGTTGACAATTGCCTTTGCATGTCACTCCATGCAGGCCAAGCTTCTCTTCATTCTGATATTTCTCTTTTTGTGCACTGCTAGAGATGCACCTACCGATGCAACTAATGTATGGCTTTAATCACAACTTATGACATATCTACCGATGCAACTAATGTGTGGCTTTAATCACAACTTATGACATAATATCTGTGTGCGCACACACAATTGCGACTGCTGGCCAGGAGCCAACTACGGCCACATTCAAGCTAGGTTTCGCCAATGCATTTCACTTGCATGAACCATGTCCTCCTCCTTCCTTCATACCTACTCGATATCAACTCAATTCATCAAATCGGAATCATAGTTATGATTCATGGTTATGTGCTACGCTTTGAGAAAGAGAAGAGGAATGAACTAAGAAGAGAGTTGTGTGAGTAGTAGAAAGAATCCCAAGATCCCTAGTTTAGGGGTATCCCACATTCCAGTACAGGGGAAGCAGTCATTCATGATTTGATATCAAATTGAAAATGCTTTAAGCAGTGAGCATCGAGAGAAAGAGAGAGAGAGAGACGGGAGCAATCGAGAGAAATATAGATGGTTGTCTGATCTAGATTCGAAACCACCACATGAGAGAGAGAGAGAGAGAGAGAGGGAGGGAGAAGTACATGAACAATATTGCACCCTTCCAAAGTATTACTGGTGTTGAATCGAGGGCATACCTTGTAAGATCACGTTGGTGAAGGAGCTTCAGTACAATGTTGGTGAATCGTGATACACAGTAAGAGTAGCTTCAGGCGCAGTTAATAGACTAAACCTCTTGGTAGGCGCAGTTAATTTCTGTCCAACAGAACTGAGTAGGCTCTCTCTCTCTCTCTCTCTCTCTCTCTCTCTCTCTCTCTCTGTGCCCTCCAGATTTCTAAAAATTCATTTTCCAATCACCATGCTCTACAATTGTTCTTCGTAGCCATCGCCTTTGCTACTCCATAAGTGCCATTTCAAGCATCCAAGGTTGTACCTTGCGCACAGGTATTTGTGAACAGCTAAAGACTGAGACTGACACGAACGACAAACACCTCCTCCTGCAGTTGGCTGATCCAGAAAGCAGCGAACACCAACTTGATCGCCATGTCTCCACATGGGGTCAAGTTGGGAGAGTTTTAGACCTACTCCAGTTTACCCAGCCGACGAGTCGTGGGATCAACGGCCGTAAGTGCCAGTTACACGACCACACAGAGGATGACTTGACCACGCCGACTGAGGCCAGTCAGATTCACCTTCGTGTGGCCTGGCTGGCTCGAAATGTGCCTGTAATTGTACGATTACAAGCCACAGGAAAGTCCCACCGTTCGTGATATCTTGTGAAGCAATATTATATCTTAATTATGCTATGATGACAGTGGACGGGTGACTTCTCCGGAATCACCAACCAGTTGTGGCACTCGAATCTGACCTAATCCTAGTGAGCTACGCCAGTGTTCAAGATTTTGAAGCTAGAGACAAGCGGTATACATCCTTATTGTACGCATTTCTGTGTCAATGAGAGCAGGGAGAAACGTCGTTTTTAATGAAACCATAGAGCTCGAGCATTTCTGTTGCGATAGCCGTAGTTCACAGGACAAATTTCCATATATTTCAGTGATGCAGCTTGCAATGAAAGAAATGCATTTTTTGCAAGAAAACAGCAGCCAGATCACGGAAATGCAGGAGAGAGAGAGAGAGATTGTGCTGTGTGTGTGTGAGAGAGAGAGAGAGAGAGAGCGAGAGGTCCAACCTGGAGCTCGCAAATTGAACGAGCTTTCCGGTGCTGGAGAAGACAGTGAGCAGGATGTCCGCATCGCACAGGACTGACAGCTCGTGTGCTTTCTTCAGCAGCCCGTTCCGTCTCTTGGAAAACGTAACCTGCCGGTTGCTCGTGCTCTCGATCCTCCTGATCTGTATCTTGCGTCGATGTGCCTTCATTGCCGCCCTTTCTGTAGCTTCAAGCGCCGCATTCTCGCCCTCCATATCATGACACTGTTCTTTCCCCTTCCCCTTAACTGCTTCCGGCGCCACTGCTTGCACGGCAGCCATATCCATATCTACAGCTTCCAGCTTCATATTGTTGGCCCTGATAGGGCATCCGTGCTCTACGGCATCGTCTTCTGTTGCAGCAGTATCTGATTCTGTATCGTCCTCCTTGTCATCTAACTTGTTGTCGGCCTCGGCCGTAGCGTCAAAGGGCTCCACCGTGTCTGTAATCTTGACAGGCCGCTCCTGACGCTGTTCCTCTGCATTCCCAGGTAGGGCCAGGGCTGGTGATGGAGGATTACGATTCTTGCGTAGCGTGGCCATGGCCTTTTGAGACACCCTACCAGTGACTACCAGATGGGGGCAATTGATGGACCTGCCGGCAGCAGGCAAAATCCTCGATAGCCGGAAGCAAAGGCTGGTTTTCTTTTCTTTTTCTCTCCCGAAAGGAAGGAGAGAGAGGAGAAATGGGAAGGAAAGAGGATGAGAGGCCGGCCTGTACATGCGATGATATGAAGTGCTGTGCAGGATGCAATGGGAAAGAGCTGGAGGAGAAACACGTGATGGGTGGCAATAATGGGAAAGAGACAGGAGGAATAACGAGACTGTTCCCACGGGTCAGTGCCAGGGCTCGATGAAACTGGTTTTTGAATTCGCACGTCCCCATGGCATCTTCACGTGCAACTGATTGCAGGTTCACTACCAGTCTACCACTTAGGACTATGCGGATTCCGGAAAAGCACACCTTCCTATCTTTTTCTGATTTTCGAGACCTTTCTTCCTTCGGTAGCACGGCTTTGGATGCTTCAAAATATATATGTTTGTATACCCAAGGCAAGGTAATTCCCAATTTCCCACATTCATCAAACCAAGAAGACCAAGGTCATGCTTGAAACTTGGAAAAAACTAGACTTGGCTTGTGAAGGCTTGCTTTTCATAACCATATTGGATAAAGATTGCACCATAAGCCTCACCTCATTCATACCATGTTTACTTACATGAGGCTAAATGCTTGTGTAACGTGTTCCTAGAATGCTAAAGAGCCTTATGGAAGACTTAGTGCTAGGAATTTGAATTATCTATGCAATTGATGTGGCGCACAAGGCCATTCTGAGAGTAAAGCAGGTGATGATGAATGATCTAGATATTAAATTTACAATTGTAGATGCCAAGGGGTCAATGTCTAATTGTGGTACTACTTTATCTAAGGTCATTCAAATGGCCTTGGAGAGGATCCAATGCTCCATCACTCATCAGAGCACATCTGAAAAATCAATTTAACCATCAAATAAAATCTATCATGATTCAAAAGTTTATATAAAGTAGACTTTTGTCTATAAAGCAATCGTCATTTAAAAGGGTTAAGGAAAGAGGATGTCATTAATAAGCTGGTGAAAAACTTTGGAGGATTTGCAAATTAAATTGGCTAAGTAGAAAGTTTTTGGGAAAACTAGTCATTTACAAGCTTCGCCTAAGAATAATTTTGTACGTAGATACATATGGTGTGATAGCCCTAAGTACGAGCACAAAGATTGTGAATCATTTAAGAATGTTATGTAAAAAAATTTGTGCTTGTGGGGCGAAGGAGGACTCCTTTTCCCAGCAAGCCTAAACAAGAACCCTAGCCCACCAAAAGCGAGCACTCAACTAAAAAGTTTAGCTCTAATGAAAGTATCCTGACAACCTTTGAAGGTAAAGAAGAAAATATACATGGAAGAAAGGGCAATCATAAGTCCTGTCTAAGAAAGGACGCAAGGAAAGAAAAAAAGCAAGAAAACAAAAGAAGAGAAGAGAAGAAGAAAAAAGGTAGGCCATGGAAAGCAAAAGGAAATATAGAAAAAATAAGTAGGTGAAGAAGGGTAACATGATCAAAAGATCAAAGACTAACACACATGCATCATTGGGAGTCAGTAGAGATGGACAACTTAAACCTCCATAGCTACTTACCAATATAAAAGAACAAACAACCATGGAAATCAAAGCTCATAACTTATTGAAACTTGAAATTTATATAGATGGCTATCCAAACCTCTATAAAACCCTCTTTCGAGGGGTTTTTGAGCCTTTTTTTACAAACCTTTTATTCCTTCCTCGATAGATATATACCCACTGGAATGTGCGACCTTTTACACTTTTATAATCTTATAGATGACCCACTTAGAGAGCAAAATCCTCTTTGGGAATAACAAACACAAACTACAAGGGAATGGGATGATAGGGACAGCAATTTGCGATGTGAAATAGTGGCCTCGCTATTTGCATTGCTACTACACGCATTGTAAATTTCAATTTGTGATGCATATAATAATGCCTATAGCAATACTTAGCGATGCTGATAGCGACACTTAGTGATGCTCATTACGATGCAAAAAGCAACACTCTTTTGAGAAAAAAAAGTGCTGAAAACCCAAATGCGGCATTTGTTGGAAACATTTTCGACAGAGATTGAAAGAGAGAGTGAGAGAGATTGATGCTTTGAGAGGGAGAAGGAGAGGAAGAGGGAAAGAGAGAAAGGACAGCTCCTCATTGCTGCCGTCACTGCCGCCAGTGTATATGAAGAAGAGGGAGAAGTGTGCAAGGGAGAAAGAAGGAAAGCTATGAAGAGGAGACACAAAGGAATTCATCTTCGGGCCTTTGACATAGATACATTGCCTCTTCTTGCCTTTGACATAGACACAAAGCAAAACAATGAGAGAATTAGAGAGAATTAAAAGATAGAAAAATAAAGAGGGAGGGGAAAGATAAAGACAAAGAGAGGTGGGAAGAGAGGATCTTTCAATATCCTCATTTTTTAGTTTTTTATTTACTATCTTTGATTTTGATTGTAAGAGATACATTGAGTGAGAGTGAGGAGGGAAGAAGAGAGAAATAGAGTGAAGAAGAGAGGGAAGAAGTGAGAGTGGGGGGAAGATGGGGGAGAGAGAAAAAGAATAGGAGAGAGAGGGGCGAAGAGAGAAACAAAGAGAGAGAAATAATAGAAAAGAGAAATACGCTTGACAATTTATAGGATGTCAAATTTAGTGCAATGGATCTCACAAAATGAGATCAAGACATCCTCTATTGAATCCACAAGGCAGAGAGTAGTGGAGATGATCTCTCTCTTTGAGAAGTACCTGCCTACTAGCATGCTCACGATACAAACTCACCTCCTGATACATCTCGTAGATGAAGTGGAGATTGCAAGACTTGTCTATACGCAATGGATGTTCTGCTTTGAGCGCTTCATGAAAACCATAAAGGGCTTTGTGCAACAATGAGCTCGACTAGAAGATAGCATGGCTCAAGGTTTGGCTAGTGTCTGAGGCATGAGTGCATATTTTGAAGTGGCTATCGATGGTCCATTCAGATAATAGTATGATATGGTCATCGAAGGATGATGATAAATTGATTGGAGATGTGATGGTTGGAAATGGGGTAGAAAAAAGGATGGATGGTGCCATGCAGGAGAAAGTGAATCATTTTTGTATGTTGCATCATGCATCCATGGAGAAGTGGTTTGCTAGGTATGAGTAGGCATAGAAGAGAGCGGGAGGAAGCGCAATCAAAATTTAAATGTAGTGCATGCCATCGACCGGTTCGATATCATGAGGGCATGGATGAGATGCCATAGTTTATGTCTATGTGGTGGTTGCATGAAGTTTGATCGTGGCTTCTCGTGAAGGGGTAGAGATCTCTACCAAGAGGAGTTGGAATTCATGAGAGGATGTAGTCCGAAGGTGAACACATACTTTATTTGCTATCATATCTAGATTTTATACAGACCAACTAATCTCGGGGAAGTTACCATATGTATATCCTCTACATCACACGCATTCAAGGCCTATTTATAAATATCCTTATTTGTGAATTTTTTATGAATAAAGCATAACCCTTTTCTATTCAAGCTGTAAATAACTCATTTATATTATACCCTTGTATATGTAAAACATGTATAAAAATGGTATTATAAAAATACCTTATTTCGAACCCACGTGATGCACACATCTATTCATGAGTAACTTACTCAAGAAACTAATCTAACAGTTTTGGTGTACATTAAAAAATCTACAGTGCGGCATGATTACACCACGGGCAACATTTTTTAGTTCAAGTATGGGAGCCAATGGCGAGCCATGGATCCGAATACTGTAGTAGATGAGATGGAGTATTTCAGCAACTTGCAACGTGATATCTCAGTGGATTACTGTAGCTTCTCCAAAACCATATTTGATGTATAGTGGTTTAAAATGATATTCGAAGGAGCTGGGGCAACCATTCAGCAAGGTCCATTTCAATTTCTAAAGATAGATTTCAAGAAAAGATGGATGGATCTATGTAATATGTTTGCCATGCTATGTGAATAGGTGGATAACCTTGTTTATACAATTTTCTACAACATGAAAAAGTCACAAAAAATGGCTCACTCAGACATGTGATATTGAACAAATAATCTTCTATCAAAATCCCCAACAAGCTCGATGGTGGGATATTGTGCCGTCACCACCTCAGAGTGTAGGAGTGTATGATGAAAGCAATGTCCCTAGTGTGGACGAGAAGAGTATGTAGTGAGAGGGGTCGATGTTGTGAAGATTAGAGGATGAAGAGAGCTTGGAGCATGCAAAGGAGACAAGCATGGGTAAGGTAGATGAAGAGATACGAGGCTAGGAATTTTTTGAAAATAAAGTGAACTCATCCTTTTGTGATGACCTATCTATAGACCTGCCAATGTACACCGAGCTATACCAAGAGCTTGACATGAAATAGGCCAGGTCACATTTGCATTCATTTTTTTAATTTGTTGATAATTCACTTTTAAGGGTACTTTACTATATGCATTTTAATTGGCATACTTTTTTGTAGAGTTATGTTATCGTGCTTTACTTGAATCCTTATATTGATTACTGCTAATATCATTTTCTATCTTTGTAAGTTATATTTGACAATACCCATAGAGTAGAATGAGTTGAGTGATGACAGATGAGGAGCTGCAAGACATATTCACATGTATGTCTCCGAATTAGATGGCCCGCTTTAGAGATATGGCAGACCATAAGGTTTCACAGACATCGTCAGGCCGTTTTGCGAGGTCTACTTCAACACACTCCAATGCTTTGATCTCTAGTAGAAGAGATCAACACTTTAGATTGGCCCTGGATGGAGGGAGTGATTCTGGAAGGTGTTGCAGAGATGTAAATATTGTGAGCCCACTATCGGTTCCAGAGAGGGTTGCTGCTCCTCCCTCTTGTCATGTAGGTATTATGGGGGGACCGATGTAGTGTCTCCCTCTCATTGGTTTGGTGGACACTTGTCCTTTCCAAGATTTGTTACAGTTATAGGGACATCTACTCCCATGACTTTGGGTTTCGCTCAACCATCCATAGGTGGTACCCCTATGGATGTTACTCTAAGAGATACTATCCCTGCAAGTATGCCAAATATACAATGGCCTCCTGGTTATGCTCAGGAGCATGGTCCTAGGTGGGAGAGTCTACACCTTAGACATATCCTGGTAGGATACAAATATCTTGTACATGATAAGATAGGTGATGTGATCATGAAAGATGAGGGGATAAGGGTGATGTCTCGTAGAAGAGAGTTGTGTTAACAAGTGTTTAGGCACAATGTTCTAGACCATTGAAAGAATATATTGAAGGGGAGCAAGGGCTATGTAGCGGCATCTTTGCATGAGGAGTTTGCAATATCTATGGCAATAGAGAGGTTTTGTACTGGGTGGTTGATGGAGTGTATGTGTGCATACATGTCACATAGATGATCAAACCCTTACAAGGCAATCAAGAGTTGCACCTCAAAGACTGAGTAGCTGGACAAAGAGGAGTGATAGAGACCCAAGGAGGAGGCCATAGACTCTCTAGGATGATGGCGATAGCACAACAGGAGGCAGTGAGGGTACGATTGAAAGTAGGGGTCATACATCACACTCAAGAGTGATGCCCACATGATTTATTTGGAGGACTTTGTAAGTTTTCTTTTGTTTCTTCTTGCTTTCTTATTTGAAATATCTCTTCGTACTAACAGTATTATTTCTAACAATGCTATTATGGTTTCTTTGTAGTACTCCATCACAAACCGTGATCCCACAGGTTTGGAGATTCGATATGCAGAGAGATATGATTTCATTGCACGTCAATAGATTGTATGTGCACTATGGCCTACTAGGTCAATCCTCTTTCTTGTCGATAGCCGTTAGTTTTTTTTGTGATGCGTTATGTATGGTAGACTAATGTCTAGTTGTTTATTTTGTAGAGTCTCTTCCACGCTTCTTTGTGTCGAGATGAGCTTTCAGGCGACAAGGATTCATAGCATGTACTTGGATTCATGGAGTACACATCTTTTTTTTTTTGGTCCTATGATGCATGCAAACCTCCTACACATAGCATTCCTTAGATATATTTATCATCCTTTGTATAAAATCACACTTTGCAATATTTATAAACATATGTCATCTTCATTTTGGACTCTGATCTCCATGGTTCCATGTAATTTTATGAGTTATTATCACTAGTCTTGTACTTATTTTAGAAGTTATTAGTCTTGTGGATTTAAGTAGTTATTGTGCCTATCTTTATGATGATTATGTATTCAATATGTAATTGCTTTGTAGAATGTTATGCAACACATGGTGCTATGAGTGACATGGCACCAACTTTTCTTTTCCTTTCTAACCATCACTATTTGTGTTGCTAGTTTACTACACATGTCACCATCTCAATCAGTATGTGCATATAGGGATGCAAATAGAGAGAAAAATAGAGAGACAGAGAGAGAGAGAGGCAAAGAGGGATGGAGGGAGAAATAGAGAGTGGGGGAACAAAAATAGAAATATATAAGAGAGAGAGAAATAGAGAAATAGAGGGAGGGAGGGAGGGAGGGAAGGAAAGAAAGAAACAAAAACAAAGAGATGGAGGGAGGGAGAGAGAGAAAAATAGAGAGATGGAGAGGTGGAGAAAACAAAGGGAGAGAGAGGGAAAAGAAAGAGAGTAGGAAATGAATATATATCCATCTAAGGAGGGAGAAGCTGAAAGATAACTAAACAAAAATATAGAGGGAGGGAGGAAGGGAGAAAGTGATGATTTGAGAGAGAGAAGTGTATTGTCCACTTGTGACATAAAGAAAATAGACAACGATGAGCCCCTTGATGTTCTAGATCAAGAAGCATATCTCAATTAGCGTGTCCCATATCCTTACACTCAATGCAAGCTTGCAAGTCAATAGAAACATTGCTTGTCTATAGAGCACATGTGATGATTTATCAAGTTTCAATTAGAAATCATTGATCAAGTAGTCTTGCACTTTGAATTAACGGTGAGCAAATTGTGTATTGATTATGCTTTACAATCAAACTCTAATTGAAATAAACTTCAATAATATAAAATATACCCTAGAAATATCCACATAGAGATGTTAGTCTATCTCAAGCAATGCACCTTTTGTAGCCTATAAGAAGAGTTCGTAGCCGTATAATGGAAGGAACACCCAAGCCCATAAACTTGCTAGAGAGCACTTTGCTAACTGCACTTTTAATACTAGAAGACATTGGGGACCTTCCAGACCTTCCTCAAATGTTGGAGCCTGAGATGGATACTACGATCAATGCATCACTACCCATGGATACCAAGTCGTCTAATGCATTAACAGAGAAGCCATTCATACCATTAGATGATGGGTGTTAGGTATCTCACTTAAAGATGTTTCTTATATGCCAAAGTATACAAGCAAAGTACGGTTGAAACGATGCAAGTGTAACCAAGTTGTTTAGATATATATTACACTCTTTTGTCTTGATGTATAAATAATAACAATTTTTCATTTCTTCAAATTTGTTTGGATTTTTTAAAGGCTACTAAAATGTCATATACTACCATATGAAAACATGATGCCCAAGTCTCGTAATGATATACGACAAGTGTTACAAGGGATTGATAGATTATAATAGCATTTATGCACATATCAATGATTGTGTGCTCGTTTTAGGAGAAAATGAGTCCATGAAAACATGTCTAAAAGTGTGGTACTCGCAGGTATTGCCAAAACAATCTGTGGGAGTAAAATGTCTCTCATAAGATTCTCAAACACTTTTCACTTATACCATACATCCATAACATATTTTGCACATTAGGCATGGCAAAATTTACAACATGGCATGTGCAAAACATGTCCATAGATGCAATCTAGTGAATACCAATAGACTTGTGAGCATCGGGTCATATTGACTCTACATTTCCAAGCTTTGTACAAGAGCTAAGGAATCTTTGGCTTGGTCTTGCTATGGATGCTATGGATAGAGTGAATTCATTTGGACTCTACTCGACTTCCTATAGTGTATGGCTAGTAGTCCTTGTGAACTACAATGTCCTACCATAGCTTCTATAAAGAAATCATGCATGATCCTTAGTTTACTCATCCTTGGGCACTACAAAGTCAAGAATATGGATGTCTCTCTTTATCTACTAGTTAATGAGCTCAAGATTTTGTGGAAGGAGGGGATTACTATGGAAAATATGAGCAAGCATTTTAGGAGGCAATCTGTTAATATACATGCAATTCTTGTGTGGATTATGCATGACTTTTTGAGATTTAGAGAGTGATCAAGTAAATGAGATTTTTTACTCATTGTTGGTATTTAATATTACTAGTTTATATTTGTGTTGACTAGATATAGATATTGTGACAAGTTTTGGAAGAGCTCACACGTAACTGCCAAGACCCATGGACCGCTTATTGTTCAAGCGTTTCAAGATAAGCGCTAATGGCTACCTCTCACATAGTTGACGCGCTATCTCTCTCTATGAGTGCAGTGAACTTACCTCTATGCATGATCGAGTTTCCTTCTCTCTCGAGCACTCCGGTAGCTGCATGATCCAAGTGCAAGCTTCAAGAAAGCACAATCCTCAAGCTCCACACTCCAAGCTCCATTGCTGTGAGCAAGAGAAGAGAAGAGAAAAAGAGAGCAAAAGATGGAGAGATTCTCCACCACAGTCCTTCACCCTCACATACTCACTCCCTCATACTCTTACACTCCCTCTCTCAAGCACAAGCTCAAGCAAGCAAGAACAAGAAGAAAAAGAAGAAGAAGAGGAGAGCTAGTTTTGGCACACACAAGAATGAGCTTCTCATTCACATTACAACTTTATATACAAAACCTTAAATCCCTTTTGGGCGGTCATTCCCTTATCTCCCTTTTTTATGTGCCGGTCGTGCCCTAAGCCCTCTTTCCCATTGTCCTCCTATCTTCCTAGCTTCCTTTCTACTGCCCATCTACCTTTACAATTTGTACAGGAGGGAGCCTAGCGCTCTTTTACAAAAAGTTTTAGGGGCGCCTTGCATTTAAAAATGCACTTTTTCCTTTGACTTAGCTTTTGAGGCCACCCTTGCACTTTCGATAATTTCCCTTCTTACTTCTTCCCTTCTGTTCGATTTCCTTGTGGGTCGCCTATTTTAGGTCTCGACTTGCGCTTTTCCACTTTTTTTGCTTTTTTCTTTTGCTAATGTTAATAATAGGCTTGATCACATCAAGTTATCATGCATGCCCATTATGTGGACTAAGGTTTAACTACTGAGAGTCGTAGACCATGAAGAAGATGGTCTATCAGGGGCACACCGCATTCTTACCAAAGGGCCATTATTTGAGAGCATGATTCTTGAATGACCCCTTGTACAAATTAGCATCTAAAGCTTGTGTTAGTGAAAGATGGTCCATAAGGAGTCACTTCTAAAAGTAAAATATGATGATTTTTAGTTTTCTATGAGTTGCCATATTTGACCCATTTACAAATAAGTCATTTGTTGGATCCCATGCACATTTTTAAGAAGGTTGGTAACTTATTATGGGACCATATCATAGGAAAGAGAGACATGTTAGGGCACGAATGGATTTGAATGAGGTAGGAAAGATAAAGGTGCTTTGACCACAAACAACCTTTGATGGTTGTAGGCAACTACCTCATGCTCTTTGAAAACCATATTGAGGAATATGGAAATTTTCCATAAGTTTGGGACACATGGTCAAATCTTTGGATTTATCATAACTTGAATACTATAACTCCAAATCGAGTGCTCTATAGCTCAATAGATTCCATTTTTCAAGCGCTTTCCAATGATAGGTCACATTATATCATTTTAAGAAACTTATGGGCATGTTATCCAAATGCCACCTTTTTAGTATTCAAAAAATGGGAACTAGGAGATTCCCAAACTCACTAATATTGTGTTTTTGGGTCCTATCCACTAAAGAGGAGCTTATGGTGAAGTAAATTATCAAATCTATCTAACATCAATGGACATGATATATTTTTGTAGGTCCGTATTTTCTAAAGATGACCAACTAATATGACTAAAATCCCATGACTAGCACAAGATATGCTAAGTTAGTCCCAACCCCTTGATAGTAAGTACATCATCTTGTTTTTTCTTTTTTTGACCTATTGTTTATAATGCATTAAATTTCTTGCATTTTATGATACCAATCACAATTGGTAATTAATGCTATCGATTGTGATTGCATGGTATCTCACTCAAGCGCAACGGTGATTTATGAGTTATTGAATTTAGTGCAGTGAATCTCAAGAAGGAGATTAGGACATCCTCCATTGAATTTGCATAAACAAGAAGCAGTGAAAATAGTATGTCTCTTTGAGAAGTACTTTCCCATTAGCATGCTCATGATACATACTTACCTCCTAGTACATCTTGTCGAGAGTGGATTGAGATAACGGGATGTGCTAAATGTAAAAGGATGATGATAGACTAACTGAAGATGTGGTGGTAAACAATGGAATAGAAAATAGGAGAGATGGTGTCATAGAGGAGAAAGTGAATAGTTTTTATATATTGCACCGTGCATTCATGGAGAAGTGGCTCAATAGGTACGAGTAGGCGCGAGAAGAAAATTGAGGCAACGTGATTAGAACTTTAGCATAGTACACGCCAACAACAAGTTCAATATCTCAAGGGCATGGAGAAGTCCTTGTTGTTCATATCTACGAGATGGTTGCTTGCACGATTCCTTGACTAGAGCTTCATGCCAAGGGGAGATGGAAGTCTCTCATGATGAGGAGTGGGAATTCTTGAGGGGATGCAGTGCAAAGGTAACCACATGCTTTCTTTGTTGTCGTATTTAACAATTATATGCAATAACTAACCTAGGTGTTTAAATATGTAGTACAAAATCTATAGCATGGCATAGTCACATACATGATATTTTTGAGTTGAGCACATTGACAAAAATGTACTCCATGATGGCCTATGGTGTCATGGTAAAGTTTGAGCAAGAGAGCCGACGATGGGTCACAGATCCAAACATTATAATGGATAAGATAAAGTATTTTGACAAATTGCAAAGTATTATTTTAGTACATTATTATAGCTTCTCCATGGCCATATTCGATGTACAATAGTTTAAAGTGGTATTGGAAGGAGTAGAAACAACCATTCGGTGAGGATCCTCTCGATTCTTAGAGGTAGACTTCGATAAAAGATGGAATGATTTGCATGATGTGCTTATCTTGCTGGATCACTATAAACATGTGCATGATCTTTTTTATTAACTTTTTCACAATATGAAATAGCCTCAATTTCTTTTTTGCTCTTTGTATAGACTCTTATTTGATATTATTAAATAGATAATATTCTGCCCAAGCTCATGAAAACCTCATTAGTGGTATGTTGTACCATTAACACCTTAGAGCACTCAAGTGTATGATGAAAGAAATGTCCCTATTGTACACAAGGAGAGTATGCACGTAAAGGAGTTGTTGTGCGGGCTAGAAGATTAAGAGGGCTTACAGTGTGTGGATGAGATAATTACTTGCAATCTAGGCAAAGAGACTAGAGTGCAATAATAATTTGAGAATGAAATAAACTCCACTTTTTATGGGAACCTATGCAAAGATATTCTAATGTATGCCAAGCTATACCAAGAGCTTAATTGTATTTACATCTTCTTATCATATTCATTGACTATTTTCTTATATTGGTACTTTATTATATGTTTATAATCTAACATCATTCTTTGTAAATATATATTATTGTGCTTCATCTTTACCCTTACATTAAATGTGCTAACATTCTTCTTTAGACATCTCAACCTTCATCTTGGCATTGAATGCATTCTACCTGCGCATGATTTGATGCATCGATCTCCAATAGGCAGATTCGATGCTCTAGGCTAGCAATGAAGGGAGGCTCAAGGATACCTTACTCGACTAATGGAGGTTGTGGTTGTGGTGGATACCTCAGAGAGCCATATACTTCTCTCCTCCTTATTCTAGCAGTGGTTCTAGGGATATTGTGGAGATACCAATGTTGTGACCCTACGGTTGATTGTTACTCCTTGGTTCTAAACAAGGTGGCTTGGGTGCATGTTGTGGAGACACATGTAGTGTTCCCATCCCTTGGTGTTTAGACACTTATCACCTCTAGGATTTTCCACACCTATAGGGACATCTACTCCCTTGACTCCAAGTTTCACACAATTGTCTGCCAAATGGCATCCCTATGGATGCTACTCGAAGATATGCCATCCCTACTATAGATAGGCCAAAAAAATGGGGGTCTCCTTGTTATGTCCAGGAGCATGGTTCCATGTGGGAGAGGGTACATCTTAGATGCACCCCACCAAGGTATACTTAGTGGATGAGAAAACCAATTCTATGTTCATGAATGCTTAGGGGAGAAGGGCGATGGTATGCATGAGGAAGTTATATCAAAAGGCATTTCTAGACCACTAGAATAACATACCAGAATGAAGCAAGGACTATGTGATTGCATCCTTGCATGAAAAGTTATTGGTACCTATAGTGCTTGATCAATTTTCCATGGGATGGATGATAGATTGTATGCGTGCATATATGTTACATAGATGGCCAAATGCATATAAGGCAACAAAAAGTGGCACTCCAAAGCTTGAGGGGCTCAACAAAGAGGATTTGTGGATACTTGAGGAGGAGGCCGTAGACTTTCTAGGACGATGGCAACAGCAATGAGAGATGGTGAGGGCACGGTTGGAGGCAAGGTCATGTACCATACTGCGAGTAGGAGACATAGAGCTTATTTAGAGAATTTTGTAAGTTTTTTTTTTGTTATCTTCACTTTCTTATTTGGTATACTACTTGTATTAATAACCTTATTTCTAACAATGCTACTTTATTTTTCTTATAGCACTCGATCAAAAGTCGTGACCATATTGTTGGAAGAGAGGAAGAGAGACAGAGTGGAGCGAAATATGAGCCTCATTTTATTGTTGTTCTTCTTCCATTATTCTTCCATCATACAAATTGAAAGAGACTTATACACATAGGAATGACTAACTGAGACTAACTATGGTTAAGTCACTAACTACACCGACTTATTGAATCCCACACACATGTACAACTATATCTAGGTCACACACATAAAGATAGACTGACTGAAGAGTAATAGGAGCTTGATATTCTAACACTCCCCCTCGAGCTCAAACCATCTGATAAACTCCAAGTAGTTGTCTCAAAGTATATGAACTTTTCTTTACCAAGAGACTTGATATATTTACCAAAAGACTTGGTAAATATATATGCTACCTAGTCTTCAATCTTCACATGAATCAAGTCAATCTACCCTGTAAGAACCATTTCTCTGATGAAATGGTAGTGAACCTCAATATGTTTGAACCTAGTATGGTAGGCAGGATTTCTAGCCAACATAACACTACTAAGGTTATCACAATGCCATCTCACTCTGCCTTCCAACTGTATTCCCACGTCTTTCAGCAGTTTCATCAACCAAACTACTTTGCAAGCTACTAAGGCAGCTCCTCTGTACTCAACTTCTATACAAGACAATGCAATAGTAAGCTATTTCTTACTCTTCCAACTAATCATATTGTTGCCCAAGCGAAATGCATAACCACTGGTAGACCTCCTATCATAGGCACAACCAGCCCAATCAACATCAGTAAACCCTATCAAGTCAAGAGATTTTCCATATGCATAAAGCATCCCATAATCTGTAGTACCATTTACATATCTCATGGTCCTCCTAATTACATCTAAATGTGGTTTGTGAGGCTTCTGCATGAACTAACTGATAAGCCCCACTGCATTACATAAGTCAGCATGGGTAATAGTCAAGTATATCAAGCTGTCCACCATCTGTTAATACATGGTCAAATTCTCTATATCATTCCCAACATCAATTTGCAACTTAACATTGTGATCAAGAGGTGTCTCCATAGGCTTGCATTCAACCATACCATACTTTTGTAACATGTCATGAGCATACTACTTCTGTAGTAGCCATATATCTTGAGATGTAGAGACTACCTCAATCCCAAGAAAATACTTTAGTTCACCAAGGTCTTTGAGTTTGAATTCAGCCTCTAAACATGATTTAATTTCAACAATGCCCTCTTCATCATCTGTAGTGATGATAAGATCATCTACATAAACCACTAGAAACACATATCCATGATCTGTCTTCTTCATGAACAGACTGTGATCTATATCACCCAATCTAAATCCATGTTGCTGTTAATAACTGTTGATCTGAGCATTCCATGCTCTAGGTATCTATTTCAGTCCATATAAAGCCTTTTCCAACTTACATACATGTGTAGAAAAGTCTCCTCATAGTTGAGGCCATATTGCTATGCATACCCTTTTTCAACTAGCCTGGCCTTATAGCGTTCTAACAAACCTTTTGACTTACACTTTGCCTTGTGTACCCATTTGCAACCAATGGGGACTTTGCCTTTAAGAAACTCAACCAATTCCCATGTCTCATTTTCAACCAGGGCTGCATACTCCTCATCCATGGGGCAGCACACCAGTTATCATGTGTAACTGCATCATCAAACTTTGTAGGTTCTTTGTAACCTATCACACTAGACATATATGCATAATGGCGGGCTGAATAACCAGTGTATGTAAACATGTCAACTGATTTTTTGACTCTCTCAGATCTCCATAACTGTGACTCACTCTAAGCTTGCCTCTCATGAGGCGGTACATAATGACTCTACCTTACTGTAGGCATCATAATAGATGGAATGCCCAACTCACTATCCAAGCTATCACTACTGGACGACTCATAGCCTTCTATAAGTAGACTCCTCACATCCTCTAGCATCTTTTCTTTTCCCTTATCCAATCCCCCCCTCACTGACATATCCGTGTCAGTGGACGTAGGAGTACGACTCCGCAAGCGTCCTGATGAAGGACTTACTGTAAGTGAGCCATCACTTATAGGACCACTCACTATAGGTTTATTTTCAGCATTACTAGTCCCGGCTGATCCATCAGTAGCCACTGCAATAGGATTACCATACCACGATGCAAGCTCATAAAAAACAATATCTTGTCTAATGAATGTCTCATGTGTAGATGGTACATAACACTTGTAAGCTTTCCGATCTTGTGCATAAACAAGGAATGCACACTTGACAGCTCTAGGATCCAATTTCTTCCTCTTTTCATTAGGAACATGCACATATGCAATATTGCCAAATACCTTCAAGTGTGAAATGTCAGGCTTATGACCATACAATCTCTCATATGAAGTTACATCATGAATCCCTATGGTAGAGATTCTATTCATCACATAGACAGCAGTAACTACTGCTGAAGCCCAATAAGCATTTGGCAAACCCTCTCATTCAACATAGCTCTTGCCGATTCCATCAGTACCCTATTTTTCCTTTCTGCTACACCATTTTGTTGCGGTATATAGCTGCAAATTAATTTTCATCTAATCCCATGTTTAGCAAGGTACCTGTCAAAGTAATTAGAGACATATTCCTCACCTCCATCTGATCTAAGACATGAAATTTTACAGCTCAACTCATTTTCAGCATGCTTCTTGAAGTCCTTGAATGCATCAAACACATCATCGTACCATCTCATCAAACCATTCTCTATGGGGTGTTATATGATTTGAAGCCCCTGAATCAATGCACCATCTCTCATCTATGTTCTATCTACATGCATTCTTAGACACATGCTGCATGGCAAACAATCTATCAACCTGCTCATCATGAGTACCACTAGAAGATACATAGTGTCCATGATGTTTGCCCTTTGCCTTCATATCTCCCTGCTTCTTGTAACAATCCTTTCCAATGTGTCTATATCTGCCGTAGTAATGACAATTCTTATCTCTGTTTGACTGATCATTTGACTGCCATAAACCAAATCCACCACCTCTACCATGGGGTGATCTCCCCCTACCTCTAAAGCCACCAAATCCACGCTGGCCCTATGTAGTTGTGCCATGCCAGGCATTCTGCTAATGCTGTCCATAAGCATTTTGAGTGTCTCGTCGACCTCGAAAAGAGCCACGGCCTTTGCCACCTCTACCACACTGGCTAGAGTAAATAATAGTGTCTATGCTTTGAGACCCACTAGAACCTGTATTCAACCCAAGCTTAACTTCCTCATGTAGCAGCAAAGCAATCAGCTCATCCCAATCAGGGGATTCAGTTTTCAAAGAAATAGATGTATCAAATGCTTTATACTCTTTTTGCCAAGTCCATTCAATGTCACTGCAATCATATCATCCTCAAACACTAAAGATCCAATGGTGGCAAGCTAATCCGCTATGTTCTTGATTTTTGTAGTGTAGGCATGAATGCTTCTGTCATTCCTAGACATGTTATTGAACTATTGATTTAGGTGAATATTTCTTGCATGTGTTACATTTCCATAATTCTTCATGAGTATGTCCCATGCATCCTTTGGGGAACTGCATCCAATAATCTATATAACCATAGCATTTGATATACATAAGGAAAACCAATGTAACACCTTGCATGCTCTCTCAGTCCATAGCTTATGACCCCTTTTCTAATCATTTTTCGGATTCCTTTCATGTATTTCAGGTTGAGCTTCATCACCTATACATAAGTCCCAATAACGTCGGCCAACAAAAAAATTCTTCATACAAAGCTTCCATAAAGCAAAAATTTTGTTGTTCAGCTTTTCTCTCACAATTTGAGTGATACTTTCAGTGCCTTGAGCATTTGCCATAGTTGTAGCTTAGGTATTCAGTGATGTATACAACCTTGAAGTATCTGACTCATTTTTCTACAGTTCAAGACCAGTTTCTTGCAATTCATGACAATTTTCTTGACAACCTCCTTGCTGTAAATTGTATTCCGATAATGAAAAAAACACACTCACTGAGCATAAACCAAGCCCAAATTAGTTCAAAACATTCTAGGGTAGTGGCAAAACATCCCAACAACAGACTATGTCCATATAAGTATCAATGGTTTTTATTGTATACAAATAGCAGTACCAAATACAACCAGTCCACTACTATAACCAGCAATATTTTCTCTATTAAAACAAGAGTATTCAGACCTCAAAATAGCCCCAAAACATCTCATTCAGTTGCCACTCTATATAAGAGTTGATACATGTCCAACCAGTCCAAATATATTGCATGTATGTCAAGTGAATATGATATTTATCCTTCCTGCAAATAATAACCAAAGACCACGTCGAAACGGTTAAGTAGCGCGGGCCGTTTCTCCAAAAAAAATTCTCTAGCAAGATATAGCTTCTGCAAAAAATGGACTGTAGGCACAATCTCCTTTTATGACATTTTCTTTAGATCTGATATCTTGATGTCAAATGGCCACTGCCAAGCCTTCAGGCTTCAGGCGTTCAAGCTCTGATACCATGTTGGAAGAGAGGGAGAGAGATAGAGTGGAGTGAAAGATGAGCCTGAGCTCATTGTTGTTCCTTTTCGATTATTCTTCCATCATACAAACTGAAAGAGACTTACACACATAGGTATGACTAACCAAGACTAACTGTGGTTAAGTCACTAACTACACCGACTTATTGAATGTCACACACATGTACAGATGTATCCACATCAATCACACACATAAAGATAGGCTGAATGAAGAGTAACAGGAGCTTGATATTCTAACACATATAAGTTTGGAGACTCGATATGTAGAGAGGCATGTTCTCACTTCTCTCATCAATAGATTATATGCACATGATAATTTGGCAAGTCATGCTTCATTTCCTATCTTCAATTGTATGTTTTTTGTAATGTATTATATAATGTGGATTAGTCTTTGGTTGTTTTTTATTGTAGATTCTATTCAATGCTCCATTGCGTCGAGAGAAGCTCTCAAATGGTAAGGAGCTCTAGTAGTTGCTTGGATTCGTGGAGCATATATATCTTCCTTTTTTGACCCTATGGTCCATGCAAACTCTTTCTATATGTAGGCTTCCTTATATATTTTTCATATCCTTTATATGGACTCACATACTATAATATTTATTGATATATTTATCTATTTTGGATTCCCTTCCCTATCAAAGATTAACAAAACCCTATCTTTTTAGCATCTCACAATGCATGTTTTGACAAAAATTGTATGCTCAATTTATAAATTATTTATAGAATATTGTTCATCAGATCTGGTCGGAAGGGTAGCAAGGTTATATGTTTACCATCCCTAAAAAAGTTTTCCTATGTAATCCTTGCTATTAGCATCACAAATAACTCTACACATGACATATATAGCAACATAAATAGTGATATATATGGCAATGGTTTTTTAGATATGTGTATATCAATGGTTTAAGCAATGATGAGGATAATTATTTGGATAAATAATTCGATCACTTTAAACATCAATGTATGGCCCATATCTTGTAGTGTTATTTCAAATACTCAAATAATTCATTCCCTGAATTATATTCAACTTTGGGTATCCAATCTAGTTGGCTAGATATTTTCAAGTGTACATGTGGTTATCCTTGTGGTTTGGTAGGAAATCCAAGGATTAGCAATTTGCCTCAATTAAGTCACTCTATGGTGGATGCTAGTTCTATGTTCTCTTGCAAATGAGCCAAGTAGAGTGCTCAATCTCTAATTGTTGAACTTGGAACTAGGAGGGTTTATAATATTCAAAAACATTCAAAGGTAAGATTGAAATTTGAGATGGAGGACCTATATGCAGAGAAGAGGGATGTTCTTGAAAACTACTTTGTGTTTGAATAGGATCACCAGCCATATTGGGCCAACGAGATAAAATGGCTCAAAGATGATGAGCCTCCATATTAGAAGGATCTCCAAGAGCTTGATGAGGGATTTCTACAATCAAGGAGCACCAAGAACATGTGAAGGATCTATTGCAAGGTGTTAATGCTAAATCAAGTCGTGGGTTGAAAGGACTGCCCCAAAGTAGTCCATTTCAAGGAGATATACAAGTTTTTTTACCACCCTAAGGGAATTCCACTCTAATGAGATGCGAGTTCTTCAAGTGAAGATGAAGTATTGGGCCCATAAACCCCACAAGCCCTTGTAATCATGAACTAGTAGAGGTGCAGATTAGTCTAATCCAAGTCATGGCCAACCTTGACCTTTGTACCCCATTGTGCTAGTATGTGTATGATATCTTGATAGAATACTATAGTGACAATGAGGCATGCTTGATTACTTGAAAGTGCAAGTGAATGGTCAGCTAGGATATTACAGGTGAATGGATGGAAAATATAGTCTACCATGGATAAGAGACTAGAGTATTTTTATTACTTTCAAGTAATCAACTCAAGCTCATCAAATAGCTAATCATTCAAGCTTTAAAGTGTATGAAAGCTTCTTTATCTCATGGAAGCTCAAATGTAGAGGAACTTATTGAGATGTAGGTAAGCTCAAATGGATTAGGTAGTCCTCGATAAAAGTTAGAGTTGCTTCTTGAAGTTTGTTATCACTTTGGACTCAAATATCCAAGGATCATAATTTGAAAATGATTCCTCACTTAAAGAAAAACCATTCATTAGTCTCTTACACCTACAACAAAAAAGTATTTAATTTTCTCCCCTTAGTTTGAGGGAAGCAATGTTTCAACTATAAGCTACATACAAGTTCACATAACCTTGAGCAAGGAACATCAAACTATGTTAACAAATGGATTTGAGTACTCTAGGAAGAGTCACAACTAAGCAGTAATCACTACATGTACCACTACAAATCCAAGATATGGCAAGCTTGAACAATTCAAGTTCTATCTAGCTCCTAAGATTTTGAGTGACTTGAATAATCCCAATGTTTGATCAAAGAACAAACCTTTATTTAGCTATTGGATCTACCCTAGTCCTCTTAGGATGGACAATAAGATTTCCTATAGCATAGAGCCTTGCTTGAGATTTCTAGTATATCCTGAAAAGAATGCTGCTAGTTTTTATTATAAAGCAATGACCCAAGTCTATGGGCCTTGGAAATTTGAGATTAAAGATGTCGTAATCATTGTAGGCATTAGTTTATAATTGTGGTTCCATTATTGCTAAAGATAAAGTATTTCAAACAATCTACTACTACTATAGTGTAATTCTTGATGTTGGCACATAGAACTAAAAAAATCTTTTAATTGAAAGTACTTTTTGTTATCCCAAATCTATTACTATCACAAAATAACTTAGACGAATCACTATTGCATCTACAGTTAGTATGTAGTTATTAAATCCTCAAATACTAAAATCTTTATCTCTCTTGCTCATCCTAAATTGAAAGAAGTGCAATCTTAGGTAGGGAAGAGGGAGAGAGTCTTAGACTGTCAAGCACATGATAGATAAGATTGGTTGACAATGTAGGATGGATGGCTTAGGATAGATAAGATTGAGTGACAAGGTAGGCTAACAAGGTATAATGAATAGCTTAGGACAGTTTACTTGTCAATGTAGAGTAGACAACACATGTAGATTGTCAAGTCACATACAAGTCAACTCAATGATCCTTCATTGCAATGCCATGTGTTGATCAATGAATGGACAAAAGAAAATGGATTGGAAGAGTGAGAGGGGGAGTATGAGGGAAGAGGGAGAGAAAGAATAGTAAATAGACTAATTTTTTTGTTTACATAGGTTGCTACTACACTCATCAATATAAGCCCCTCATAATCCCTTACATGATAGATGAGGAGATACAATGTTTCACGGATCCCAAGAGCACACAATAATTCATCAACATAGCATAGAAGTCTTTGTTGCAATCAATATCACATGTAAAGTCAGAGAATGCACTCATAGTATATAGAGTTTGTGCACACACCCTCATTGCTCCTCATATTCTCATATATAGTCATTGATGCTATCAATATTTCTTGTAAAGTTAGAGAATGGGCTCATAATATACAGTGTTTGTGCACACATCCTCATCACTCCTCACATTCTCACATATATGGTGACTACAATCCTGGTGAGGCAAAAAAACTATTTCACTGTCGTGGTAGCAATGATATTTCACCATTGTGAAGGCAAGGATGCTACATCACCATTTTGGTAGCAATGCTTAGCTCTAGGGAGCCCCTTCCTCTCATTAGCATTTGTAGTTAGGGAGGTCACTAGCATCCCATTCAAGCCCTCCATTCACTAGGTGATCAAAGCCATTTCACCCACTCTTGCACAATGAGAATGATAGTAAACTTGCCTCCAAGGTTTTTCACCTACTAGTCCCCTAGATCAACTTGTTACTCCTCTCCCCCCTCCCTCCATTCAAACCTTAGCTCTCACACCCATCCACACCCAAGCTAGCCTAGATATGGCTAGTCTTGGTACTTGCAGTCACCCCTTATTGTAGGATGTTCTATGCTAGAAAGTCTCAAGATACTTCTAACTCGTCTACACTTCTCATACTTGATTGATGGCTATATAGATTAGCTCATCATCAATGACAACAAAGGAGAATTATCACTAGAGTGCATTAACCTATTTCGCAAGTGTACAAGCAAAGTATAATAGAGAGGTGGGGAGATCAAGACTCCAAAACAAATAATTATATCATGAGCACTTTGATGAGGATTTTTCATGGGCATCTATCACCACAAAGGAAATTTTGATTATTATATGCAATCACGTATCATGAGAAACCTCTCCCACCTTCATTCGGATGCATTTGATGCAAGTTTAACAATGAGCTAGGAATATCCTTGCTAGCTTGATTGAGGTAGTGGAGGAAGGGAAGGAAATAACAAAAAATCCTTGACAAGTGGAAGTAATAGAAAGAGGTAACATATGTGCAAGTTGCATCTAGCTCAATATTGCCTCTTGGGAGTGGTGGTTGTGCCACGCTCAAGACATGATTTATAAATATGTTATTATTCAATCTCTAATCTCTTTTAGCTAGATCTTGGAGCTTATGTCAACTCTCTCCTTGAGATATCTTTGAGGTAGGACCATGTGCTCAAATTTATATTAACCATATCTTTGAGATCTTTTCTAGGTAGATCTTGGACATTTGCTCCAAGCTTATATCAATATTCACTTTCAAATCTATTTGAGGCACAACTTGGCCATGTTCTCAAGCTGATAGCAACTTTCTCTTTGAGTTAACTTTGAGGAGGCAAAGCTTGGTCATGTGCCCAAGCTTATATGAAGTCTCTCCCTAGTATCTCTTCAAGGAGGTAGAGCTTAGCAATGTGCTCGAGCTTATGGTAACCCTCCTATGAAGATCTTTTTGAGGTAAAGTTAAAGAATGTGCTTAATACTCCGCTCAAGATCTTTTTGAGGGATAGCTTGGCCATGTGCTCAATGTCAAGCTCAACATGAGCTAACAATCATGTACTTGAATAACCATTTTTTGCATTCTATCATTGTTGTAATCCATATGTGCATTGATATATACTTCCAATGATACTTTATTAGTTGGAGTCCACCTACCCAAGTTATAGGAAATTTATTAGTTGGAGTCCACCTACCCAAGTTACAAGATATTTATGTAGTCCTCAAAGACATTATACATAGAATTTCAACAATACCACAAAGTATAACACTTTAGATGTTTTTTTGTTACCACTATGATTGTACACTATATCCTATGTCTTGAGAATAAAGAGATGATGGCACTCAAATAAAGAGATGATGATGCTTATTTGAATAGATTTCCAAGAGTTCATATAGCACCAAACCTATTGTGCAATCATCTTTTGATTTCCCATCCTAGACTTATTCAACCCTACCAATTCTCATCCTTAGGCCCTATCATCTACAAAGACGGCCTCATGTTGAAGAGATTGCAATTTTGTTCTTATGCATTTGTGTGCTAGTACTATCTTCAACTCACATTGTGTTGCCTAGCCCCTAGACTAATTCCATGAATAATTTCAATAAACTTCTTATACACACAATTTGCTTTGTTCACATGCTCACTACGCAAAATTATGCAAAGCCCAACATTCATGGAAAACGAAGGGTTTAGTGTTGGATGAATTGCAAATATCGAAAATGCGATAAGTTTTGAGGAAACATGTTTTAAATTTGACAAGTTTGATCCATTTTCATTAAACTTTGGTAAAATAACCTTCAAAATTTGAAGTTGGAGGAGCTTACAAAAATATTTTCTCAAAATACAAGTAGAATCTCTAAGATTGGCCTTGTCACTATATGGCATGAGCAAGCATTGCCCAATTGATGGGATCAATGGAAAGACATGTGAATATCAAAGCATGTTTCCATTGTTAAGGTGCTAAATACATTAACTCGTGTAAAAGCAATAACATGTGTAAAAGCATTAACCCAAAGGTTTTGATAAATATTTTTTGCTTTAAAAGGAGCTAAAACTTTACATTAAAAAATATAGCTTAGTAGATAGATACTCGGGATGTGAATGAGGTGGTTGAGGGTTAAAAGCATATGTGTGAGAGGGTCAATTGAGCTCCCACTCTTGCATAGGGCAATATGACAACACTTGTTATCGCTATTGCATAGGTTACTACATTGCCTTAAGATGCGCACATCGCTCTAAGAGTTGTGTCACTCCAAGGGAGTAGGGGTAACGGACCATTCAATAGTGCAAATATTGCATTGGTGTCACGCCAAGGTGAAGAAAAGTGAAGCTAAGGCTAACGACAATAGGTGAGAGGACTCGTGCATGGTTATAGTTGATAGGATGCTTAATGCGTGGTTGATATTTGATTCCATTCGCTAGGTGATCATAAGGTTACATAAAACCCCATCCCCTACCCATCACAAAGAACGACACGATGGTAGCAGCACTATCTCATCCGTCCGCCCCCGGCCCCCCACTGTGACGAAGTGCGACCCAGCTCTCAGCAGGCCAGGCAGCCTAGCAGGCGAAGGCCACGAGGATCCTACCTAATGAGAGTGAAAAGTTAAGTATTCTGTAAGCTGGCGGGACGTGTAGGGGTTCTAGTGGCTGAAGCCATGTGACGTTTTGTCCGTGAGCTGTCCGAAAGCCACGCACGTCACAAGACCGCTATTTGCCAGTTTGCATTATTGATCGATTTGGTTTTTCGATACAAGTATTCGTGGCGCACACATCAAAGCAAGGAGCCGGTACGGGGCAGTTGCGAGCTTGCGATCGGACCCCACGGAAAAGCAGTTTCCTCTTTCAAGTTTCACTGTATCGCCGTAGTTATCTGCTCGGACCATTACTTTTGGTATGTAACCATAAGGGGAAACACCAACACCAATAATCAGAAGGTCTTGGAAGTTGGCCCCCAGTGCAAACCAGCGTACACTGTACAGTCTTGGATAAATGACTTTTAGCTCGAGGCGTAATTCCTGGCAGAAATCTGAGAGGGGACTTTTCCCAATAAAAAGACCTTTTAGATAGTAGACAAACCTTTAACTCAAAATTTTGGGAGGATTTTTCAATCAAATTATAAGTGTTTGTCATTTTTATAAATAATATTGTTTGAAATTCAAAGACTTGAACCTTGTTTTCAAAATCTGTGAGTTTTTTCTAAATAATTCATTTTATAGTAGACCTTGTATTTTGTTGAGCACGGATGACTAGATTTTCATAGTGCCAGTAAGGTGAGCACCACTAGCACAACATGCCTAGTATGGGCAGCTTCAAATGTTGTTCTTTTGGTAATGCATTTATATTAGAAAATTTCGATAAAGCATTTGCATGACCAATGGGAGGGCGAGACATATATAACTATGTGCTATATCAAAACTAAGCCCAAAGAAGCATCAAGCCATGGCTTTTAATTTCCTCGAGGACAGTTTAAAGATTCAATGTCTAGACTTTAGGGCCTTTAGGAAACTCAAAATTCATATGCTACCACTGACACACACAATTAGCAGGGGACACTCCACATCTTCCACCAAATACTAATTCATTCCTTCTCTTCCAAATAAACTCGAGTGATTGTAGATATTAGGTTGATTAGCTTCCAAGAAGCATCATCCAAGGAGCTTTGATCACCAAAAAGGGAAACAACTCATCTCAAAATTCAACCTTAAGTTAGCATCCTTAAGACATTTTCATATCTTACATTAGGGAGGGCATACCATTGGGCAGTCCCAATGATGGTTTTACTGTCCATCATCTTTCATTGTATAGATTGAATCAAGTTTCTTTGACACCCTCCATTCCTCAAAAAGTAAATCATTGTGATCCTCGTGAAGCTCATAATCTTCCATCATACATTTTGCATATGCATGCAAGTCCAAATCCTCATGAAGCTTATAATTTTCCATCCTTTATTTCACCTATGCATGCAAGCTAGATCCTCATGATCCTCATAAAGCTCATAATCTTCCATCCTTCATTGCACCTATGCATGCAAGTCCAGATTCTCATGATCCTCATGAAGCTCATAATCTTTCATTGTTTATTGCAACTCTGCATACATGTCTAACGGAAGAAGTGCAGCGTGTTGCCTTCTACATTTACCAAATACCAATTTATATGCAAGATATGGTAGAACCAAATTTTGATCCTAGTAATGGAGGAGCTTATTCCTTTCTCCATGAGATACCTCAAATAGTAGACCATATTGTGATGTGTGTGCTATGTTATCATGACCCTAGATTGCATAGTCTTGTAAATATGAATAGGCTATGCTCTCATTGTAGTGTAAAGATTTGGTGTTCTGAGTTTAGAAGTCTTTGTGGTTCGACTATGGGGAAGCACTCTTGTAGGAATGGAAAGGTTTCATTGTCTCCCCACCTTCAAGAATTACCTAAACCCTTACTAGGTTTGTTGGTCAAGAATAAATATGAGAGTAGAGAGTTTAAGAAACAAATTCGTGCCTACAATGTTGCTCTTGGTTTTGTCATTGGGTACTGAGATCTAGCTCTAAGCACTAGTCGGGCCTCTCTATACTCAAGAAACCACACCCTCTCGGCCTCGCGGCCACGAGCCTATAAGGGACACACTGCCCTAACTACTACCATGAATCTTACAATTGTTTTGAGTTGTAGTCCAACAATTCAGTTCCACACTCCATAAAGGGAGCCCCTACACCTAGATTGGTATAAAATACCTCATAATCACAAACAAAAGGAGGCACCCCTCTGGTTGAATGTTGTGGCCCCAGTGCAACTCTCCTACATCAGAGGGATTGGCGTCTCGATGCGCCGCTAACAAAAATAACACAGATGTAAAACAAGCTCCACTATTATTTCAGAGTGATCCAGGAGATAACATCTCTCTTACTTGACAATCTCCTAAGGAAGCCAAATTTCTAAACCTATAGCTTAGGTATCTCACAACTCAGCATGCGTCTTATGTATAAGAAACCAATTGCAATGAGCTACCATGTGATATATGCAATGCAACTGTGAATGCCATTGTGCTCAAACAATTTATGATTTATAAATCAGTGTTGTGTAGTGCAACAAACATTTCTTTTAATGATTTCAGCCTAGACATCATGCTTTGTTATTTGCGAAGGGTCAGCGCCCCGAGCCTTCTCATGAAGCTTAACCCCTTTTAACTTAATATATAAACATCTTATATGGTATGCACAAACAAATAGATCATAATTTTATACATTATCAATAACTAATCAGCATCAAAACCCCTCTTCCCCTCTACTATTTAGGTTGTGCATCATTGATTGGTATAAAGAGCGGGGTTTTCATGTATTTTTCTCATAAAAAAAGGTAAAAATAGACTTTAACATGAAGACATAGATGAACTGAGGCTTATCCCTCATGCTACAACCATGTCGTACTTTCATGGACATAAAACATATTTTTCCTTAATTATTTAGCGCAAAAAACTAAAATTTCCATTTTCCACTATTTTTTTTCAATTATTTAGATAAAAATTTTGATATTTTTTATTTATGGGTTGGGATTGATCAAAATTATTGAATATTTATTTTATATTAATTTTAATCAATATAAACCCCAAAATCAAAACAAAATTTTCAAAATTTATCATATTCATAAAAATCACATAATTGTGAGTTCGGATGTAAATTATTAAACAACCAAATTTTATGGTTTTCTTCAAGTTTCTTGATAAAGTTTAGAATTTTCAATCAAGAGAACCCATTTACAAACAATTTCATCAAGCATCTTTCATAAAATGAATAAAATGAGTGCTTATGCATAGAAACCCTGCTTTGGAGGCATGTATTTATGGTTGGGAGGCCGCTGACACTTCCTTGACGCTCTCTCCAACTCCAATCGAGGATCTCCTTGGATCCGATATCATTATTTCATCAACATCTTGCATCCACCTCCTTCCCTTTCTTGCATAGATCCATATGTGTGAACATCCCTCAAGAGGAGAGAGGAGGGAGGAGAGACAAAGAGTCGAATTCTAGCTTTCTATCAGGTAGTCATTTCTCTGTTGCTAATTGGCGTCGCAGAGTGAATAATTGTTGAAGAACATTGTCAAGATCTGATCTATGGCTTACATCTTGTGACCTCCATTGTCATCTCTTGCCAAAATCATTGCTCTCCCCCACAAATCATGATTTTTTAATTCGGGGTCCATTGGCCCCCTAAAAGGCATGCCCAAAATTTTTAAAACTTGGCCATTCTTCCCTTTGGCACTTCCCAACTTTGCACCTTGACCGTCCGACGTCCAAATTGAGTGATTTTTGAAAAATCTTGCATGATCGACTTGATATCCCGAACGGTCAAGAAGTTGCATCTATTCAATCCCGCGATCAAAAGAATTATAAAAAATCCACAACATTGCAACGGTCAAAGCTTTATTTCCGTCTTCCTTTATCTCTAAAATTTTCAGATCTTTAGGTTTCACCTTTTTGGGCTTTGAATTCCCGTCTAAAATTTGCACATCTCCACTCCTAATCCACACTTTATAGGGCTTTAAAAACTGCTCTCATTAGTGACCACAGGATAGGGTGACTCAGCCCATCGAATCCCATGTACCGATCTGTGTAAACAACAACCAAGGAAAGTATCAAGCTGCAACAAAAAATATACTCAACAAAGCATAACAACATCTCTCATCATACCCCCTGACAAAATCAAGGCATGAAAATCCACAACGGATATGCCCAACATAATCTGACAAAAATCTAGAGTGAGTCGCTAACCAAGTGCTCTAACACGGATGGGCTAAAAAACCCATCAAAGAGGCCATCCTAATGGTGGTATGAACTACCTGCCTAACTTAGGACAACTAGACCAGGACCTCCTACTAGGCGAGGACTCCTATAGCTTGGTCATCATATTATTTGTGTACCACATTTCCTTCCAAGGTTTCATACTCGGGCATGTAAAAAGGAGGGAGCTGAGTGTAGAGTGACCCAAGGAGAATAGAGCATCGGCCTCAAGTCCTGACTTGGTACCCAAGAACCTGCCAAGTTCTCACGAGGCGAAACTTAATCATTTTCTATTTTTCTCACTTTTATTTTTGCTCCAACCTTCCTTAGTTCTTTATTTTGGCTAGCTACTACCCCTAGGAAGATAAGGCATCGGCCCTGGGTTGACTTGTCCCCAGGAACCTACCAGGCCTTTGCAAGGCGATAATCAACTTCTTGTAGGAATTTTCTTCCTTTCTCTTTTCCTTTTCTTATGGCGGGGTTAGAATCCCTTTTTACACATCTCTATACTTTTTTATCTTTAGATATATTCAGAACTTACTTTTTCATTTCTTTAATATTTTGGCAAGCTTCTCTCACTGACTCACACTAGCAGGGACTCCTAAGACAACTATCTAGCAAGCAGGAAGGACACGGTCACAAGGATCACCCTCTAACACAGGTCTTTATTGTCTAACAGTGTCATAACAAGAGGTAGACAACTACTCAAATCTTCCCAAATATATGTAACCAAACCCTAGGACTTCATGCCTTGATAGCTGATCCCCACAAAAGAAAATAACCCCCACATACACATATAACACTATTAGATGAAGGGAAAAGCTCAGAAAGGGGACGATACCATCTAGAATGGCCACAAGAAGCTCCATTGCAAGCAGAGACTTCTTTCAGGTACTTTGTGCAACCTGTGTGATGCAACCACTAAAATAGAGAACCATTAAATGTACCTGCACTAAACAAACATATAGCCCTCTTGGCCTAAAGAGATATAACATTTTACAATCAATAGAACGGCCCCTCTTGGCCTAATGAAATAAACCATTAGAACCCAACTGAAATGGCCCTCTTAGCCATATGAAGTAAAACATTTTGCTACCATTTAGCACAGCATGCTGTGGAGACAATCCCTTGGTCCTAATGTTACTCTACTAAAGCACAAAACTAACCAAGGATAAGGCCTCTTAGACCCTACATTAAGTGCATCAGGTTATTGGCTAACCCCCCTGTGTAAATAGCAAGGTGTGTTTGATGAATATGATGATACACAAGCCTATGCGACCATGACAGAGTAGGAAGGTGCTCACTTGCTACTTGACTCATAACCCAAACTAACCATTGGTAGCCGAAATATGAGGTGCCAATAAGAAGACCCCAAATTAGTCCAGGGATAATACTAGGAGGTGTTGACGTATTTGCAATCACACCTAATGTAGCATCTTTGTACGAGGCAGTTAAGGCTGAAGACATGCAGGCTGCAGGAATCCCATATGCATAGAGAGGGAAAATTGCTACCCACACTACAACATATACATGCTATAACAACGTTTATAACGATGTTTTCTTTATATATGAAAAATATCCCCGTCGTCGCTATTAGCGTCGCTACAAAACCGTCGCTATTTGCCTCGCTAATTTTGTCAGTATTAGCATCGCTATACCGACGAAATTAGCGACGGTTTTACAGAGGAATTTCCGATGCTAATACCGATGATTGCAGAATTATTTTCCGACGCTGATACCGACGATTGCAGAAAATAAATTTTTTTTGTGGCAGAGCTGCAGATGCAGCCCTGCCACAGTTAGAGCCACACAGGGCTAAGAGACAATTCCTACTGTCAAAGAAGTTAGACAATTGATCCCAAATAATAACAAGACTTTGCAAACAAGTACTTTCATGACATTAATTAACACAAATGTGCACTGCATTGATAAAGAAAATAACATAACTTAAATTGAGAAGTGTTACTCCGACAAAGCAAATATGGAGTCATGCTACAACATAGAAGTCCGAATCATATACACTTAGCTATTACATATGGAGGATAGAGCCCATAAGGCCTTACATAATACAAGATGGGGAGTAATCCTATGTAGCCTAATCTGCTCTCTACGACTCATCCGCATCAGAAAACTCCTCTCGCTGTAGTGGCATATCAAAGGGAGTCTGCAACAGCAAATACATATATAATTGTGAGTACCAAATACAAACTGACATATAATGACAGATTTCTCAAATTAGGAATGATATTTATTACTACTTACCGGTCCTCGGCGAGCATAGAGCTTCTCGATCAGGGCACTCAAGCCATGCTTCTCCTCGTATGTCACCTCTAGTGCAATCGGGTCGTGATTCGTAAAACCTTGCTGTGGCACACAAACATTGAAAAACAACGTACTTGAGATTCATGTTCGAAATACATACATCAACATGAATGTCATTAAATTAGAGTACTCTATCCTATTAATACTTACGAAATCTTCTAGGAATGTTGCGTGGCCGCCGCTACCAAGGTGATGCACCGATCCTACGTCCAAGCATGCCTTTGCTGCGTCCTTCTGCTACTTCCACTTGTGTGGAGTGGATGTCGCCTCATCCTGGAGATTACTCCAGTCCTCTGTATCTAGCCACTCCGGCTTCGATTTTCCCTGCTTGACTGCTTCGTGTGCATCAGACCGCCTATGCGACTGATAGTCACGCATACGCGTCATCATCCACCCTCTCGAAAATCTATAATTGCTAGAGGGATGAGGGAACTCTCGATACAATGTATCGATTATGTACTCCTTATTGCTAGCATTTGGGATCTCCTTTCACTTGTCTGTAATGTTGTGCCGAAATACTTATTGGCACAACTCATGCATCCTAGAGATGACAGCTTTTCCATCATGATTCATGTATAAATGGCCAGAGGCCTTATCTATGAGATACGAGTAACCTGCAAGATTTTGCAAAGGAGTACTTTCATGACATTAATACAAATGTGTCAAACACAACTTGAATTGATAAGTGCTACTATGAAAAAGGATGCGAAAATACATACCTGAAGGAGTGGGTTTCGTGTACTTCTTGTCGGCCCTGGGAGTGATCGGTGGGGTGCATGAAGGAGTGGGAGCAGTAGACGTCTGCCCGCCACTGCCAGTGAAAGACGGTGTCAACTCCCTGGTGGCAGTGTGAATGGGAGAGACTGCATCTGTATCCCCACAACAGGAGCTACCTCCTCCTCGACTATGTGACTCTAAAGCAAAGCGAGACCTGCAACTACGTCTACTGGAGACCAAAGCATCGGACCGTCTAGAATCTGCCGATCGTGCTGAGGTGGAACGGGAAAGCTGTGCATCGGCTCTATCTCTGACCCTTGCTAGCTGCTCCGGTGAGAAACATGCTAGCATCGCGTCAATGTCGTCAACTGTAAAATTGCGACTCATCCTGCCGTCCGTGCCCAAATCCTAAACCTGCACATACAAGGAAAAATAATAATATTAGATAATGAATTGCAAGAAATAATAAAACTAAGACTTAATTTGCAAGTCTTCATTTTAAAATAATAATAAAAATTAGATAATACAAAACACCATACTCCAAAAACATGCAAACTGTCCTAACCGATTTGCAAAAAGTGGCATTGTTGTAGTGGGTGGAACGTTTTGATCGAGTCACTTTTGTTTAGGGATCCACAATCTCATCTTGACATAGCTCAATATACACCGGGAGATCTATACAAAATTCTCCACAAAATGAGGACTCTACTTCATTTTCAAAAAACCCATCCTCTATCTCCTCTATCTCCATAGGTGAGATGTCTTGGTCCTCCATGCGGTTCATCCTAGTTTCTTGTATGCCTTCTGTCATTGCCACTATTAAAGGTGTCTCTTCTACGATCCGTATGGGGATTCTGGCAAACACAGGGATACTCTTAGATGTCATGGGAATGACATACCACCATTGAGGTTGTTGCGGATTAGGGAAAAAGATGACCTGATCCATATTACGATTAGCATAAAAGTCCACTTTGAGATTGCTAAAGCGCGTCGAGTATTAGGAACTCTTACCTACTCATAGTGATTTGGCAAAACAAATGTATCACTCAAATCGGTCCACTTCTTCGTCGAGTCAATCTCAACAAAGCCACTTGGTCCTCGCCGAACAATTGCACCTGCTTCTTCGAGAGTAACCTTGAACCATTGCACATCAAATATGGTCACGGAGAAACTTCGATAGTCCATTGCAAGGATACTCTGTAAACATCCGAAATACTCCATCTCTACAACTACACAGTTTGGATCTGTGGCATGTCGTCAGCTTTCTTGCTCAAACATTGCCATGACTCCACAGCCCATTGTCGAGCGTAACTTGTCGATGTGCTCTACTCTGAAATGTCATCCACGTGACCATGCTGTACTATGGACCTTATACTGGGAGAAGAACAAGTATATTAGTTGCGATTTGCAGTATAGATTGTAATTTCTTGGGATTGCATACCTTGGGATTGCATCCATACCTTGGGATTGCATCCACATGAGAAGTCCCACTCTTCTTCAGTAACTGTTTCTCCATCTTGAGATGCTTTGGTTAGGGCCTCATGTAGCCATCTAGTGGACATGAGTAGAGGCATCTCCTCTAAGCCCTTCGGATATCGAATGGGCCGTTGCCACGTACTCCGCCGTCGAAAGTCAGATCTTGCAGACTCTCGCTCAGCTTGAGCATCCTCATACCATTGCAGCCACTTCTCCATCGTAGCGCTATGTAGCATACAAAATTGATTCACCTTGGACTCCATGGATGCATCCATTTTCTTCTCTATTCCATTTCCCACTAGGACATTTCCATTCAGACGATCATCCTCCTTAAGTGACCATATCAATCCTTTGTCCCGGTCCACAGTGGACAACCACTCAGAAATGTACACCAAGGTCTCAAACACTAACCAACCTTTAACCATGCTACACTTAGGACGAGCCCATTGTTGCACAAATCCCTTTAAGGTCTTCATGAACCGTTCAAGAAAAAACATCCGTCAACTATGGACTCGACCTGCAACTTGCAATTCATCTACAATATGCACTAGAAGATGGGTGAGCATGCTAGTGGGAAGATACTTCTCCAAAAGACAAGTAGTCTCTACTGCCATGCATTTCGCGGATTCAATCGATGATGTGCGAATCTCTTTTTGGGAGACAAACTGAACCAACTCGGACAATTTGTAAATGGCTGTCTGTACCTCCGATATCAAAGACCCCACGATTGTGATCGGCAATACGAACTGTGAAAACCATGTAATTAATATTATGTATAAACAAATGGAGATTCTGAAATCTAATATTCAAAATCATGCCATATGCAGCCTCATACCATAGATACTTGACACATCTTATGCCAATCATGGGATTTGAGCCCTGTCAGTTGGTCATCCTTTGTGAATGCTGTCTTGAGAGAACGCATTAGGCCAGTCGGCATGCGAAAGGACTTGATGTTTTCCTTTACTCGTCGCACTTCATTGCCAAACAAAACCCAAGGAGCGCGCGGCAATTGCACTCAACCGTTGACGCCACTTTTACAGGCCAATATGGTTCCATCTTTCCCATTGCTTTCAAATCCATCCTCGCTCCTAGTATGTCTCGCTGCCCAGTGAGGTGGTCCCATAGCAAGCTACCCACATTCTTAAAAATGTGCATGGGATCTAAAAGGTGGTTAATTTTCAGTTTCTCCCAATAAGTCAGCTCATAGAAAATTGAGAAGCATCGCATTCCACTGGGAAGTGAGTCTTGGTCCACCATCCTGTGATCAAAACAGCTTAGTGCGTTCATTCTCGCAGGAGGGCAACCAAGAAATCCTTCTCTCATGACATGACCCTCTGGCAAAAAAGCCTGATGTCCCAAATACCATCTTCTTCATAGATTTTGGCATACGAGAATCCAACCTTGGTCCACAAGAGGACATGCATGGTAACCTGACGTGACTAGCCCTGCAGAACACACATGTACAATGAGGCATGTCATAACACCAACATCGCTCAAAGAAAACTAGCAAAATAAGAAAACACACTTTACCAGAGCATTCTCCATAACCTGGAAAGTCATGCATGGTCCACATAAGAATTTCCCTTATAGTTGCGGATTGCCTACCAATATGTTTGCTCATGTCCTCCACTAAAATTCTCTCCCACAACTCCTTTAGCTCATCAATCAGTGGAGAGAGGTAGACATCCATATTCTTGACTTTGTATCGTCCAGGCACAAGCAAGCTAAGCAAAAGGTGTCCTTTCTTGGTGGAAAGCCATGGTGGTATATTGTAGTTAACAAGGACCACGAGCCATACACTATAGGAGGTGGAACGTAAACCAAAAGGATTTACCCCATCCATGGCAAGACCGAATCATAGATTCCTCGCCTCCTTTGCAAAGTCAGGGAAAGTCTCGTCAATGTGATGCCATGCTTCTGAGTTAGCTGGTGTACGCTATACACCATCAGTGGATCGATTTTCTACATGCCATGTAGTCAAATTTGCAAAACTCTTGGTCCGAAAAATGTGACGAACACACGGTATCAACGAAAAGTGCCTCAAAACCTTCTGCGAAACAGTCTGTCCTTGCAAGTCATTTCGATACCTGTCCACACCGCACTTGGGACATGTGGCCAATAATTAAAAATCTCCTCGGAAGAGAACACAATCATTGGGGCAAGCATGAATGCAATTATAATCCATGGCTTGCTTTCGCAGCACTTGTCTTGCATCATCACGAGACTCAGGCATCGTGTTTTGGGTAGGCAAAATGTAAGATTTCAACGTTCTACAAATTGCAATGAAGCACATTATTAGAGTACTACATAGCACATTTTAATGGCTTTCAATAAAGAATCATACACATCATAATATACATGAATAGCTCTGTCACACTCGCATCGCTCCATCCATACTTTGTTTGTATGCTCAACAATGCAAGAAGTGTCTTCAAATGGGATACCCGACTCCCATCATACAATGGAATGGTAGCCTCCGCAATTAAAGGATCTTGGGATTCCGAGTCCGTCGGAAGCAATGATTCGATCATGTCCTCTAGCTCGGGCTCCAAAAAAGCAAGAGGATCGTCCATGTCTCCAGCATTCTCACCCATAGAAGGGGGTTGAGAGTTATCACCTTCTATGAGACAGTTAGTTATCTCGGACGGCATTTGTATAAAGCGCGGATGAACCCGTCTTACTGGACATAAGAGATCTGCGGACTGCAATGTATCGACATGGCCCTGACCCTGTAAAGGACGTTAAGGAGCTAACTTCTAAGATAACCCCAAACTGTTATACTTAAATCAATTACATGTCATATAGTAATGAGAGAGAACTTACCGCAATCTCGTAATTCAAGACTGCTTGGTCGATTATCTGAACTCAAAACTCTCCATACCGTTGCACATGCTCTATGGACAAACGACGTTTCCGACGAATGGCCAATTTGCATTGCGTGCATGGACAGGGGGCACGTTGATTGAGCCAAGCCTCACGATCACCACCATGTTGGTTGTGAGTGCTAGACATCTTGACTGCGATGTAATGGAATGATAATTTAATAACGATTCTATATTGTATATTGGGACCACAAAATTTGTAAGTTCTTTTTTACAATTCATTTTATAGTAAACCTTACTTTTTCTTGAACATTGATGATTGGATTTTCATAGTGCCTCTAAGATATGGCCTACTAGCACAATAGGCCTAGTATGGGAATCTTTACATGTTGTTTTGTTGATAATGTAGTTTTATTAGAACATTTTGATAAAATATTTACATGACCATTGGGAGGGTGAGACATGTATAACCAATTGCTACGTCAAAAGTGAGCCCAAAGAAGCATCAAGCCATGGCTTTTAATTTCCTAGAGAATAGCTCAAAGATCTAGTGCCTAGACTTTAGGGCTTTCATGACACTCAAATTTCATCTACTAGCACTGAGACACAATTAGCAAGGGGAACACTCCACAGCTTCCACTAAATACTAATTCATTCCTTCTCTTCCAAATAAACTTGAGAGTGATTGTTGTAAAAAATTGGGTTAATTAGCTTCCAAGAAGAATCATTCAAAGAGCTTTGATCACCAAAAAGGGAACAAATCATCCCAAATTTGACCTTAGGTTAGCATTCTTAAGAATTTTTCTTATCTTTTACTAGGGAGGGCATACCATTAGGCAATCCCAAAATAAGTTCTTCTTGTCTTCTTCACGTATTTTGCAAAATACATAAAGGGAAGAGATCATGAATCTCTTAGCCAACCTTGCCTTTAGTAGGAGTTTCTTAGTTAGGAGTTTTCATAGACTAAAGAAGTTCATCCTAAAGGAGGGCATGACTTTCTAAATCCACTTTAGCCTAGGATGCCATGTTGCAACTTTGGCATGGGAACAATACCTCCATTTATTACATAGATTGAATGGTACTTAGCTAATTTCTTACTTGTGGTGGGCTAACCACTCAAATAACTAACCAAGGTTATCTCCCATCCATTTGATTCTTCACTTGGAAGTAAATTCTGCTAGCCTTGTTGGAGAACACCTCAAGGAGGCTAGCTCCACCTTTGGCTTTGTCAACATTAAGAAGGTCCCAACTCAATTGATAAGCCTTTTCTTTTCATATATTTAGCAAACAAAGTACCTAAGATCCTTCTCCACCAGCTTCCAAGATGACTTGTTGAAATAGAAGAGGGATGCCATATAGACAATTGAAGAGGTTAAAATCATTTTGATTACAGTTGTCTTCCCAACAAGAGACATAAGCACCGAGCAACTTGTCAACTTTGGTCTTGATTTTTTCAAAGTATCATTGGAACCTTTGTTTAGAGATGAGGCCCAGTCCTGTAGGTGCAAGAGGATATCTTATTATTTCCTAATTTCTAATAATCCTAAAGCCATATCTTAGCATCTAGTGTCAAGAGGGTCTCCCCAAGAGAGAAGCATGAATTTAGTTTTGGCCTAATTTATGACAAAGTTGAGAGTTTAGTAAACTTGGAGAAGATTTTCATCAACTTATTGATAGTGGACTACTTAGCAATAACTTTTGAGGCACTCTTGTTTGTGAACAAATGAGGTGCATTAGAGTATCCTTCTTTACAATGCCTTCCTACAATTTCAAGTTAATCTTGTGTAACAGGGGGTTAGTAACTAGGGCAAAGATTAGGGGGCCCACAGGACATCCTTGGTGAATCAATCTTCTTAAAGGGAAGGGGCTAGAAAAGCTAGCATTAAAGCTAACACATGAAAAAGCATTGGTAAACATATAGTTGATCAAACTTACAAAATATGGTTTGAATTTGAAGGCACAAGAGTTCTACAATGGATGGTCCAATTCACCCAATCATATGCTTTGTTGAGGTTTACCTTGACCAAAATAGAGTCACAAATATGCCTTAAAGGCTAAGTCAATTGAGAAGAGTAGGTTAAGGAAAATATCTTATATCCTTTTTCATGTACAAAGCCATATTGCTTCAAGTGGACTATCTTGAGACTATCCTTCCCATGAGAAATTTTATCCTCATTGCTAAATCTATAGACATTACCTTATAACAATAAATAAGCATTGTTAAAGGGCACCAATTGGATACCTTAGTTTGAATCAAGGACTTTAGGGTGAGCTTGATCATTAGACCATTTCTTCTCAAGGCATTCACCATGTCCATCAATTTTACTCCACATGCATTCCACATTTTTTGGAATAGTTTTCATAAGGAGGCCATCAAGGCCTAGAGATTTTGTAACCTTCATCTTCATTATTGTGAAATGAACTTCCTCCAAAGTGAAGTGCCCATCAAGTGTGAGTGCTTAAGAGGATGGGATAGGGATCACTAAACCCTTTAGGAAATGATTTAGTTAGATATCATAATCTTGAATCATCTCACACTTAGACCCGATAATGAAAGAGAGATGCTTCACAAAGACCTGAGTAATGGAGAAATTTTTAGAGCATAGATACCCATCATCATCTTCTATCATAGTGATTGTTTCCTTTTTCTATTTCCCCTTCATAGAATTGAAGAAGAAGGAATTAGATGCATCCCCTAGTGATACCTAGTGGCTTCTAAGAAGCACTTTAGTTGTTTGCACTCCATAATCTTCTTGCCCCTTCATATGGTGCTCTAGGTCCCTAAGTGGTATTTGGAGGATGGGGTCATTTGAGTACTTTGAGAGGGTGCTAAGAAGTGATCTTTTGACTCAAGCCATAGTATTTGCATCGTGCCTTGTCCAGGTCACGAGGTTCCTACCATTTTCCTCAGAGACCCTTATCACCACATCCAAACATTTTTGCAAAATATTCTCTAAGGAAATTGTTTTATCCCTAGCTTGGGACCAAGCTTTAGTCATCTTCTTCAAGAATCCTCTGTCTATGCTAAAGGAAGTATTGATCCTCAATGGTGGTTGGATTAAGAAGTAAATCTCGTATTATAGTAAAAATATCTATATTATAAGCCCCGCAATCTCTTGGAAAGAACCAAACCTCTCGTGGTGGGACCCATAGCATGGCATTTTTAAAGATGTTTAGAATTGGAATATGATTAGAGGAGATCTAAGTAAGAGGACAATATGACACAGCCACTAAGCAGCCAAGCCCCCTATGAGAGGCATAAAATCTATTGAGCCTCCATGCCCACCACATGGACCCAAATTTGTGCTTGTCATGCGATGCGAAAGGAATGTTAGGGTTTCCCTTTTGTCAATATTGCTAAACTTTGAGTTCACGTGCTTGGTAGAAGTCTTCCCATGCCTCTTTCTCTTCATCAACCATGCAAGCCAAACCATGCAAGTAGTTTGTAGGAAGGGACTTCACCATCCAGTCTCCTATCAATAAGGCAAGGTGCTACTATGTGTGGGCAAGAAGAAGATACCACTGCTTAGCTATTTCTATAGAGATGTTGGAGGTGAAAATTGATGTGAGGAGCATGGACCCATCCCAAACCCAAGCCCTAGTGGCCACCACACCACCATAACCTAGCTTCCAGGCAAGCACTAGATTGAGCTCATCCTTAACCAACAATATTGTGCCTCCCTTTCTCTACCTTAGGGGTCATGAAAGACCTTGATCTTGGGCACTACCAAGGCATTATATGCTCATTCATCCAATTTAACCTCCTACAATGCAACCACATAGGATTTATTTCTACATATAATTCCAAAGTAAATCTACCTACATAGGTTAGAACCAAAACCACAAACATTCTAAGAAATAACTTTAAGCTCTAGTATGCTCCTCCCTTTTGTAGCACAATGCATCCTTCGAGGAATTCATGACCCCTAATGGGGGCATAGTAGTTTTGATCCATAAGTGGAGTTTGGGTGAGTTTCTTGAAAGAGGCTTTGCGGACATTCTTACCTCATAATCCCTTCTTTTTCTAAACCATTTATTGGAGATTTCCCTTGTTGGAGCTAGCTTTAATAGGCTTTGATTTTTTTGGCACATGTTTTTGCAGTGAGTTCTTGCTTGTGTTGTCATCTTTAGTATGTAGTATGGAAGAAGATGCTTCCTATGCCAAAGGCTCTTTTTTCTTTCCTCTATCACTATCTTTTTATTGTTATGCAAGGCTACTACAACCTACAACTAGCTAGAGCTTTCATCCTTCTTGAAAAAGAAATACTCATCGTTTGGATAATCATAAGATGTATGAGTCATAAGGGTGCTCTAGAACCATCCCTTGCACATATTGTTGTTGTTACCACTTATTGTTGAGGTGGTAACTCTGACATCATTAGCCCTTTAATGCCACACTTGTCAACTTGACTTGCATGTAGGTAGGCTTGACTAAGAGGCAAAGGACCAATGAGATATCATGTGAGTATCCCTCTATGAAATTGGACTATAAGCAAGCATTGAGCTCAAGTGATGTGGATTTGCCAAAAGTTGAATAGTCATTTTGCTTTGACTAGGTGAGACACAAGGAATGCAAGGCTAAAGTACTCAAAGGGACTAAGGTATATAAAGCTTTTGCCACACTATCTTTGGAAAAAATCAAGCAAAGTATACCATCTCACATCACGTTTCTTCCTCTAATCCTTGGGATGACCCCCTCTTGAAGAGGAATTTGTGAGATGATTTGAGGTCACCTACCAGGGAAAAGCCACACTCATCTAGTTTTGTCTCATGGAGAATGGCTTTTACCTCATGCTAATAGCCTTTGATGCAGAGTGGGATTAGTTGTTGGGTTCTTAGGTTTATTACAAAGGTTACTTGGTATATGGGCTACCTTGGTCTTATTCATTTACTCTTGATGGGGTACTTCTTTGTGAATGCCCCAATCGGATCACCCCCTTAGATCTCCCACCCTAGCTTGTTGGAGAAGTTATAACCATTGCATGCTCACTCGAAAAGGTTTTGTATGTGCTTGGTGTCACAACATCATGAGGTCTTCTCAAGAGTGAACATCACATTTGTATTTTGTGGGATTAGCACAACAAGTCCCCCCAAAGTTTCTCCAACTTTAGAACTCCTTAGGCATAGAGATCATCCTTACCATCAAGTTTTCCCCATTCTCAAATTCCTGGTACTACTGTCACAATAGTGTTCACATTGCCAACTCATAGCCCTATCTTCAGGAACCATTAGTGGCTACTAGCCAATGGGCCTAGTCTTCTGTGAACGGATGATTCCCAAACAAGGCATCTTTTTTATATTCATTATTTCTTTGAAGTGTGCTACTTTTACCCAATTACCTTAAAGCCTTCTTTCGTAAACTCTAAGCATTCAAGAACGAGTGCTTTACAATTTCTTCATTTCTCATACACCAAGAAAAAAGTGGGAAGACATCCACCCTACTCTTTGTTTTATCATTGGTTTCAAATTGTGATAATTTTCCAATCATATTTACTTTTCATAGAACGTGTACTAGCCCAAACTTTCTTAGATCTATGCTTCCAAATTCTTGGATTTGATGAAGGGAAGGCTTATTCTCCATTTCTACCACACCTTTAGAAACCATATATTTCTCAATTTACAAAATTCTCTTCTCCTCCTACAATTCCACAATGGTTAATTTGAAGTTAAAATAGACTATTTAAGAAGGTGATCACTTAATTCTCATAGAAGTGGACCAAAATGCCTATTTCATTTACAAAACATTATTAGACTACTTAGCATCCTCTTTGGACAATCCAACCAATTTTCAATCTTTTCCAAATCCCAAAACTCTTGGATTTGACTATTTGGATGCCAAATCCATTGCCTTAGAAATTTATGATTTGATATAGAAAGCCATATATTGAGTTGACTAGGACTAGGGAATTGGGAAAGTGAAATATCTTGGAGAAGTATAGGATCTCTGAAATGATACAAGGGCTCTCACCTCAAGATTAATGAATGATTATTTCCTAAGATTTTTTTTTTTTGCACAACTTTGGAATTTGGGACTTTCATCACTACACTTCTTGCTAGTAAGTCATCCTCCTACCCAACATTAGACCATCATTAGAAATTAGTAGGCTTCCTAACATGGTGGAGTGAGAGCTAAAATATGGGCATCATATAATCTATGACAAAAGCTACTACTAGCAATGATAGTACTATATAATTGATGTGTAGTGATTGAGCATCATTTAAACAATGATGAGTTTGGTATATATATGGCATAATTTTAATGTTGCTTCATGTGCCACTTAAATAAGTTAATTGAATTATGTAAATAACTAGATAAGCAAATTGGTTTTATTTTCTTATGAAATATCCTTGACTTAAGGGATGTTTATTTAAAATATTCCAACAAAGTTTCTCATAGCCTTGTTGTAGTTCCCATTGTATTTCTCAGTTTTTACAATCAATACTCCATCCTTCCAAAGGTATCTTTGAGATAAGCTATCTCCCTATCTCTCTCTTTCTCTCAGCCTATCTAAATTAGATAGAGATGTTTTGGTGTGTGGAGAGGAGAAAGATGCTAGTTGCTTACACACACATGAAAGTTTCAATCAAAGCCCAAAAGCATCCTCAAGATTTGTCGAAGGTAAGTATCTTGCAATGTTGGTGACTCCCTTTTATACAAAATTATTAAACTTAGTTGAAATGCAAGGAGTAAGTTCTATTCCTTAAAAGGATGTGTATATGTGTATGGAGCATGTGTAGCTTAGATGTAGGTGTAGGCTAGGCTAGGTTTTCATATGATAATCATACGGTTAGTTGTATAATGAGAAATCAACATTCTTATACAATGAAAATAAAATCTCTTTATAACTATATAATATTTAAAGTCTCTAGCCACAATAAGCGAAACATAGTGTATGGGGTTGTGCCTACACTCACTCCAAAATGAACTTGAAATCTACAACTTTCAAGAGGAAAACTCTACACCAAAATCTATTCCTTAGGAATATTGAACACAAAGAAACTCTCTGCTTTAAATTAAATTTCTCTTTTGTGCTTAATATAATCATAACCTAGAAACATGAAACTCTCAACCCAAGGCCTACACAACAATAGCATCGGCATCACAATCCTTTGCAATTCCAAAGCTACTGGAAAAGCAAAACCTCTCAAACAATTCTTCAACAATACTTCAACCCCAAAGTCATGTTAGAATCTACTACAATCAACCTTTTAATACATTGAATGGTCCTCGTGTTTTTGTGTGCATGCATTTTTTTAGGGCTCTCAAAATTATCTAAAGTCTTATGGAATAGTAGATTCTTTTAGGAAATGTTGCATTTCTCTTTTCTTGTAGTTTATGAAACATTTGCAATGTTCCTAAATGGAAAGAAGGGTTTTACCTAGAGATCTAGATACCTATTCTAGGTTTTTTGCAAGGTGAAAGACTATGATTCTTGCATAGTACTACAACAAAATAGAAGTTTAGATGCAATTACCAATGAACATATATAATCCGGTGTGTAAAATCACATTAAATCACTCACATAGGCACATACTTGTGCATGTATGGTTAACCTAATTATGCACTACCACTCATGTACCTATTAGTGCACCTATACAAGAATTACAACCATGGACCCTTACCTAGAAAAAGAGAGGAGCTTATAAGGCTATCAAGGACGAGCAATGTGTCTTGTCTAGACACTAAAGAACCATACTACGCATGAATAGCCCCTCCACATTTGCATGATATCCTTGGAACATATTAAACACTTCCACCAATGTACTATGTGTACTTGCATGCATAGTATCTAGACCAAGTACATAGCACATTGCACATTTACACTAGGATACATCTAGTGTAGATCACTTATTGTTCATTCATATTAGCACGCTCTATCTTGTGTTAGTTCCATCTCTTCATCCTCCTAGCAAACCTATGTATCTATCAACACATTTAGATGCTCTAATAATTAGTTGCGATGAATATTAGCACACCCCAATGGATGAAACCTGGGGCCTACATGTGTTAATGTACCCTCATGTAATCATAATGTTCCACCTTTAGCATGTAAGTATACTAGCATAATAGACACAATGAATAGAAAAGGCAAGTGCATTAATCAAGAAATGGGGACTCTCAAGAGAAAAACAAACTTGATAGAACATTTTTTTAATACAAAAGAATAACAAACCATTCCCAACTTAATGCAACCATGATTGTTCAAAAAGCTAAGGTATTGTACTTTTCATACATTGCTTGATGAAAGGAAAAATCTTATTTGCACATTGATCACAAGACCAAGTCAAATTGTAATAAGGAAACTATGCTTGCTCAATATTCAAGGATCTAAACAAAGATCGAAGACACAAAAAAGAAAGAAAGAAGGTAGCTGAAAAAGAGATACCTAGGACTTTAAAAGTCCATGATGTAGGTGCATGCGCTTGTGTAGTGGTGGACATGACCTTCCAACACCTATAGCAAGTAGAGACCTAAGTCCTAGCATATTCATAGACATTGAAAATACTCCTATCCATGTCCAAATTGATCCAGTGTCATCTAATTAGTCCACCTATAAGTGAGACAAAACCACGATGATGACACCAACCATAATGGACAATACTAAGGGCTTAAGAGATGCCTCATATGACTTCTAGGCTTCAGTCTCAACAGTTTTGATGTCTGCATGATGACACCTAAAGCTATGAAAAGGATACCTTGAGAGTTGTAAGGCTAGGAGATAAAAACTCTCAATTGCATCTACTAAACCTTAACAATGACACTAGACACCAACTTGTGACTATGTAAGGCTAAATGGAAATCATTTTAAGAATGCTATTGAATGTAGGAGCAATGAGCTCATGACAAGATTTTCTCTTTAATATCATGCAATAATGCCCATTCAACCATTCAAGCATGATGCAAGTAGGGATATACATTGTACAAACTACCATAACTATAATGCATAACACTCTAGGCATTAGAGACTAGGCAAAATTTCCCTTAATTGCAAAGTACCTAATAAGTATAGCAGCAATGGTGACCCTTACAACTTTATTGAGCAATTCGAACAAGTTTGTGAGGCCAATAATCTTCTTGGTGATGTTAGGAGAAAACCTTCAGACTTTGCTTAAGAGAGAAGGAACAAGCCTAATTCAGTGGTCTTGATGCTATTGAGAATGCCTCCTTTATATACTGCTTGAGGACCTTTTAATTAAATGATTTATTGAAATTGACTACAAGGATAACCTCATTGCTCGACTCATGAATATCAAGCACTCAAAGAATGAGAGGATGAGAGATTATATGTAGCGTGCCGCACAATCTTTCCTTAGTGGTACATTCTTAGTAGCCCATCAAGAGATATCCTAGGAAGCGTTGTTCGGGATTTTGATAAAACCCTCCGAGTTTTCTAACCAAGCTTGCTTGAGTATACCCCATAGTGGAAGTTCTGGCCGCTCCCACAAGGATTGACCTGAGTTTTTCTTGTCAAATCTATTACTAGCAGCTAATTAGTATCAACCGAATCTAAAGTGATGCAAGTCACGCTTTGTGGTTTCTAATGGTCCATCAAGTGGGATTTTTATTCCTTCTTAGGAAAGCTCTCGGCTTACTGAGACCACCCAACCATAGGTCTGGATCTGTCGAGGATACATTATACCTAATCTTCTAACATGTTTGTTTCCAAGACAAATCTTCTCTTTCCAAAAATTAATAACATTGGGACAAATTAGCATAAGTGGCAATACTTAATAACATCGAGACAAATTAGCATAAGTGTCGATACCTTCCAATAGTCTTCCTAGATTTTCTCTTCCTTGAGGATTAATTTGGATTTAATTTAAGCAAGAATTTCATACTTGAGGATAACTCCCTTGGAGTTTCACGGGTCTTTGCCCTGCAATAAAAGAAAATCTTGGTTAGTTTAATTACAAACAATATCATTTGGCAAATGCATCTCAAGGGCTCTTATATACGAATGATTAGCATTCGTGATTACCCATCAAAGATTTTGTTTGATAAAAAAAAATCAAAATAATTAAATCTTTTAGGGACACAGTACCTTCCTTGTACTTGTTTAGGTTCATCTTGTACAGACCCAAGTTACCCCTTGGAATTCGTGGTTAAAAATTCCTCAAAGAAATTATATACAGGAAATTTTACGCATGTAGCTTCTATTGCCATTTCATGGGATAAAGACCTTTTAGCTATTTTTATTTAAGAAAAATAGTACTTGAGAATCCATGACGGGTGCTTGGTTGATTGTATCTGTGGCTTTGTTTGTAATCCCCGTACCTCACCATTTTGTTTGTAGTAATTATGTCCACAACATTATTGGCAGCTCCTGCTCCCATGACCTTCATAGCTTTCTTCTTCGAGGCCATGATCTTTAATTGTAAGATCCCAAACAGGGAAATTTGATGAAGGAGCTTGGGGGTAATTAGATTCATGAAATTATGATTAACAGGGGGGAGGGAAAGTTGATGACAAAGAATTTTAATAAATCAAGAAGAGTCTTGATTCCACAGGGAAATATGATAGAAGGGATGGAGGAATTGAATTCAAGAGCTCACGGAGTATCCTTCTTAACTTCTTGACGAGAAATTCACATGCTCATGCTTATCTTGCCCCACTTCCTCTTGCTTTATACTCCTAAGAAGGACCTCTCCTCTCTTCCTATGACTGCTCTAATCAATGGCTCTCCATGTCTCTTATTTATAGCTAAATTGGAGAAGAAGGGTTGTGGCTAAGAAGAAGATCTCTTTATGGAGAGGATCTTGGAAAAATCAGAAATCTAAAGCTTCCAAGATGCAATCTAACGCTAGCGATTTGATCTTTGAGGTCCATAGAGATTGCCAAAGATGCCACGAATTATTCGTCTAGCTGTCAGATGATCTTGCTTCATCCAAGCCTCTCATCAAATTGAAAATGGGGGGAGATTTCTGGAGATTTGAGCTGAATTCAGGTCTTTTGGTACAGAATTGGAGATGCAAAATTGGGGGGGGGGGGGAATATTGCATCGTTTTTTTTAAGAAAAAGGGGGGTGTCTGGATCCTCTCTTCGTTCTATTTTATCAAGCTTTTTTAAGCTTTAAGGTTTAAAGGTTTTGTGATTTATCTCTACTTACCAAGTTTTAAATGTGTGTAGTCAAATTTGACTTATGGCTCCTAACTCTCATTCATGCAGTCCCTTCTATGATGGATGGCTACAGTAATGTTGGGTTATGATCCTTGGGTATTTTTTCTCAAGATCTTCTCTATTGAATTATTCTAGAGTCCTTCAAGTCCATTTTGTGAGAAGTCATGAAGATTTTAAATTAAAGTTAGGATATCACATCCTCTCTCCCCTCAGAGGAATCGAGATGTCCTCATCTCACATGAAACTCGGGATACTGGTTACATAGTGATTCTTGGTCAATCCAAGTAGCATCCTCTTTAGGGTAGTCTTTCGACTAGATGGGATATTCTGTAAGGGTTTTTCTTCTTAAAGTCTTCTCCCGCATGTCAAGTATCTTTTCTAGTTGAAGTTAAAGGATTCCTTGACTGAACATTATAATTTCTTGGTCATTTAGTACATGGTCTAGGTTAGAAACGTATGCTTTCAATAGACTAACATGAAATACATTATGTACTTTCAAGTTGTTAGGGAGTTGCAGCTTGTAGGCATTTGGTCTTAATCACTTTAGCACTTTATATGGTCCACAATACCTGGGACTTAGCTTCTTGAATTCCCCCAAAGATAAGGAACTTTTCTTTGGGCGAACTCGCAGGAAAATCATGTCACCTTCTTTGAAGATGCGTTTTTGCCTTCATTGATTGGGAGATGCCTTCTGTTGATCCTTGGCAACTTGAATATCTTGCCTTATGGCTTTCACTTGTGCTGATTCATTTCTTCCAACATTTGCCTAGATGCTTCTACCCATAGGGTAGGATCAGAAAATTTTAATGGTCTAAGACAATCTTGCCCATATAGTGCTTGAAAATTAGTCATTTGAATACTTTGATGGTATGATGCATTGTAGGAAAATTCAACTAAGGGTAGGTATTGGATCCACTATTTTGGTTCCCTATTACAATAAGCCCTCAATATTTGGTTGACCTACTCTGTTTGACCATCAATTTGGGGATGGTAAGAACTACTGAAGAAGAGCTTGGTTCCTAGAGCTTCGAACAAACTCTTCCAAAATTTTGAGGTGAAGAGAGAATTATAGTTACTGATGATTATTGGGGTAATCCATGTAACTTAAAATTTTCATTGATGAAAAGCCTAGAGATATCGAAAGCTTTGTAGTTGGTTTTTACATGAATAAGATGTGTAACTTTTGTTAGCATATCAATGACTATCATTAAGGGGTAATCCAACTATGAAGTCCATTCTAATATACTCCCATTTCATTTGAGGGATGTCAAGTGGCTGGAGCTTTCCTAGCATTTTGACACACTCGGCCTTAATTCCTTGACAGTTTAGGCATTTGGTGTCCTACTTGAGTACATCACCCTTGAGTCTTTCCTAGTAGAAGCTTCTTCTAACTGTATTTAGAGTCTTAGCATAATCAGGATGACCTAAAAATGGAGAATTGTGAGCTTCCCAAAGTATTTTCCTTTTGAGTTCTTGACTTGCAGGAATACATAGTCTTGTCATAGGCAAGCTCCTCATTTATGGAAAAATATTGATAGTTAGTCTTGAGTTTTGGACTTGAATCCTTGACGAAAATTTCTCTTAACGATTTCCAATAGCTTGGATCCTTTGCTGCCTCTTCTTTAGCCATTTCTATGAGAGTGTTATTGGACATTGAAATCATTGTGGCAAGAGTTTTAGCCCTAGAGTGTTCTTCTAGGATTAGAGCATTAAGGAATGATTTACTGGTTAGGGCATCTACAACCACATTCTCCTTGCTTGATCTATACTTGATTTCAAAGTCAAATTCTTGCAAGGTCTCAATCCATCGGCGTTGTCTCATATTGAGATATGGCTGAGTAAAAATCTACTTTAGGATTTTATGAACAGTGATGACTAGAGAAATCCTATTACCAAGTGGGCAATGTCTCCATAGTTTGAAGGCATGGATTACAACAATTCTAAATCATGTGTGGCATAGTTTCTTTCATGGATCTTTAATTTTCTTGAAGCATAGGCTACTCGATGTCCTTTTTGCATAAGCACACAACCCAAAGCAAGAGATTTTGCATAAGTTTTTACGAGTTTGAATTCTTTGCTAAGGTTAAGTAGCCTTACTATGATAGGGGCAGTTACCAAAATCTGCTTAAGCTTCTCAAACCTAGATTGTTCAATGGATGTCCATATAATGGACACTAATTTTTGAGAAGGTCAGTGAGAGGTGCAACAATTTTGGCATAGTCTTTAATGAAGACTCTATACCAGCTCGTCAACCCTAGAAAGCTTTACACTTCCTTGTGTCGGGGTTGGCTAATCTTGTACATCTTGAACCTTGGTAGGATCCATTGAAATGTCATCTGCCGATACTATGAACCCTAGATATTCAATCTGCTTCTTGAAGAAAGCACATTTCTTCTTTTTAGCATACAGTTTGTGGGGCCTCATTGTTTCAAGAATTATTCATAGCTATGGCTCATAGTCTTCTTCATTCTTGGAATACATTAAGATATTATCCCTGGTCTAATGTTGTTCTTTCAGCTCAATGGCTTTAATAATTGACATTTGGTAAGGCCGTTTGGCGATGAGGGCAATGCTTGGAATAAGTTGAATTTCATTATCTACTTCCCTTGCTAGTGGGAGCTCTGTTGGTCTTTCGTAATACAAGGGTGAAGGATTGTATATCTGATCTAATATCCACATCATCTCATTTCTCCAGTTAAAGCTAGAGGAGTGCATTGCAAATATAAACATGACTTGGAAAATCAAGAATCCTTCACAAGGTTTGTCTTTCTGTTAGAAATCAAGAACATATATCAATAAGAGAAGACTTCACTAATTAAGTGAAAATATATTTTATGCTGTAAATAAAACTAATTTTATTTACTTGCGTCATGTTCTACATTAATGTGTGCTATGATACCAACTGTAGCGTACCACCCAAGTTGTCCCTGGTGGTACGTTCTCAATAGCCCATCAAGAGATGTCCTAGGAAGTGTCGTCTGGGATTTTTATAAAACCCTCAAATTTTTCTAACTAGGCTCACTTGAGTCTACCCCGCAGTGGACAATACGGCTGCTCCCACAAGGATGGACTTGAATTTTTTTTGTCAAATCTATTACTAGCGGCTAATTAGTATTAGTGGATTCTAAAGTGATGTGAGTCAAGATTTTTGGTTTCTAATGGTCTCTTACAAAGACTTAAAGGGTATTGATTCCATTGTATGTCAATATCACATCGACCTAGAACTAGATGCCAAGCCTATATGGCAATGTTAGAGATGTATGAATCCCAATTATTTTTCCTTAGTCAAGGAAAAGTTGTTGAAGCCCTTGGAAGATCAATTTATCTATCCAGTAGCCAACATTGAATGGGTTTCATGCTTTATGATTTAACCTAAGAAGAATGGAATGTTGTGTATCTATATGAACTTTTAGAAGCTGAATTTCAAAACAAAAAAAGTCATTTTCCTATCCCCTTTATCAATGAACTACTAGATAGATTGGCAAGACACAAGCCTTATTCTCTTCTAGATGGTTTTACTAGATACAATCAGGTGTAAATTGTAGAAGAAGACCAGTCTAAAACATCCTTTACCATAGAATTGGAGACGTATGCTTATGGAGTGATGCCATTTGAGCTCTACAATGCCTCAGCTATGTTTTAGTGAGTCATAATGGCCACATTTCAAAATCACTTGCATGATTTCATTAGGTTATTTAGATGAAATTATTTTCTTTAATCTCATCTACAAGCATTTGTGGGAACACTTGGTGCAGTGCTTTAATTGATGTTGGGAGTATGGGATCTCCCTCAATCCCAACAAATGCATCTTTGGAGTCTTTTCATGTGTTCTATTGGACCACACTGTTTCTACACAAGGAATAGCAATAGACCTTGCCAAGATTGACAAGATTGATGCCTTGAATTCATCAAGTAATCTCAAACAATTAAGGGGATTTCTTAACTATGTGGGCTACCATAGGAGATTCATAGCACATTTCGCAAAATAAAGGCAGCCCCTTGCACAAGCTCTAAAGGAATTATGCAGAGTTTATTTGGATAGATGATTGCAAAGAAGCTTTCAACACCTTGAGGTAGTGTCTAATTAAAGCATCCATCTTGCAACCTCTTGACTGGACAAAGGAATTCCATGTGCACACTGATGCATTAGCCAAAGGACTAAACACAATTCTTTGTTAGAAAGGCTTCTCAAAGCTAGACCAACCAATTTATTATGCAAGTCAAAAGTTCTATTGTAGAGAGAGAAAATATACCATGAGGTCTATCCTTCCTTATAAACAAAGGCAATGTGAAAAATAGAATGATGAGATGGCTCATTTTTTTCCAAGAGTTTTGATGGGACCTCAAATGGGCCGGCACTGGCTATGGCACTACCTGGACCTCATACTCATAACAGACAAACACACCCTCACGGCCTCGAGGACCAGGAGCGTCAATCTGCTACTAAAGGACAAAATGTCCTAAAGCCTAATCTATGCGTTTATAGTTTTATAGTTTTGTAGTCCAACGTTTCCCTTTCTATAAACTCCATAGAGGGAGAACCCATACACATTGGCAATAAATACCACGATAATCACATACATGGGAGGCAACCTCTCGGTAGAAACACCACGGCCCCACTACAGCTCTCCTGCATCGCAGGGATTAGCCCCTTGATGCGCTGCTCAACATATAGAACAAACGAACAAACTCCACTCTTTCATTTCAAACGTCTCCAGGAGATACCATGTGGCCTTTCCAAATAATCTCTCAAGAAACGAACGTCTATCTTACGTCTTAGGATGCCTTTCCACACTCAAGCGTAGGTCATTGTCATTGAAAACAGGTGCTATGCATCCAGGACTTTTTATTCCGATACCATGATCGTCATGCGCATGTAAAGTGAATGATTCTAAAGTGCTCAAACATAATTTTCAATCAGAAACACGTGGTGTATAACCAGGCTTTCAAATGCATCTTTTACTACCCCATTGTGGCGATGTAAGGATAGCACCGAGACAACGCTCGTACTACTATCCTCTTAATTAACATAACACAAACTCTATGACACGATATGCATCAGAAAATCAGCAACAATCAGCATGCAAATCACACCATTCAAACATCCCAACCCCCTACATTTAGGTATTGCTTTCGTTGCATAGGTGTAGAGGTTTATTTTATCATGTTTTGATGTATATAAAAAACAATAAATCACAAACTTTGACAAAGAGATAGGGCAAAATGAGGCTAAACCTCATGCTTTTCCACTACCATACATCCACAAACAATCATTATATTTTTTCTTATTTTTCCAAGACGTATTTCTATTTTTTCTCCTTATTTTCTCCATTTTTTTGATTTATTTGGCAATACAATATGCCATTTTCTGAATTTTCTTGTTCCAATCACTTTAGTATATTAACATTCAATTTATTTTCCATTTTTTCCCCATGTGAACACCTTTTACCCACCCGAAACGGAAAAACTACCATTTTACCACTTAAAAACCGCATTTCAGGTTTACGAGAATTAAATAAAGCATGTAAATCATTGCAAAATCAAGATTTTTTGATAAACAACAATTATTCATGATGCAAACAATACTCACACAAATTTTCATCCAATAAAAACATAATTATAATCATAAACTATCAAAAATCCTTCATTTTCTTCATAAAAATGATCATACCGTATTTTTACGTAACCCGAGACGCCTTGAATGACTCCATAACTAGCTAGTGGAGCCTCCATTGCTCTCAATCCAATGCTGTACTTCAATCTTCAGCATCTCCATCAATCTCCATCACCATTTCCTTCATTCTCATTCCCCGGTTCCTCCTTCAAGATGGTACACATGAACAGCCCATAGGGAAGAGAGAGAGGGAGGAGAGAGAAAGACTAGATTCTGTTATCTTCATCCAGACAGCAATTCCTCGCGCGAAAACTTGCGATAGCATCAGCCAAGAGGGAGAAGTTGCCGGGTATCATCAGTTCCATGGCTTACATTCAACCCAGAAATCGATTGGGGGGGAGAAAATGGCGCATTTTTCGGTGCTTGCTCACGCCATGTCTTCCCACGTTTTCTTCATCCAAAAATGAAGGGGGGTTAAAGTCCACCTTTTCGTATCTTGACCAATTTGTGGCGACTTCCTCGTCCAGGCTCCGATTCAAGCTCTGAAAAATCCTGCGCGTCCGTCTTGACATCCCGCACTGATTGGTAGCTCCTGACATCCTACACAGCAGTCAAAAAAATTATCAAAAATCCACAAGTGTCGCTCGGGCGCCTTTTAAAAGCCGTCTTTCACTTGGGTGCTTAAAATCATCCTAGCTGTAGCCGCCGCCTTCGATGTCGAATAATTTTTCCCTAAATTTCAGATTTTTTGGCAAATTTTAGGCACATCCCGGACTCAAAACTCCGCTCTGATTGTCAGCTCCTAACATCCCGCACAACAGTCAGAAAAATTATCAAAAATCCACAAGTGTCGCTCGGGCGCCTTTTAAAAGCCGTCTTTCACTTGGTGCTTAAAATCGTCCTAGCTGCAGCCGCCGCCTTCGATGTCGAATATTTTTTCTCTAAATTCTAAAATTTTGGGCAAATTTAGGCAAATCGTGGGCTCAAAACTCCACTCTCATTGGCGACCATGGGATAGGGTGACTCAGCCCGTCGAATCCCACAACAGATCTACACAAAACAACGAAAGGAAGCATCAAGCTGATAAAAAATAGATACATATTAAAACACCACACAATGCTCACCCTACCCTCTGACAAAACTAAGGCGTGAAATCCACAAGGAGTAGGCCTAGCATAATCTGATAGAAAGTATGAAGCTAATCACTAATTGATTGCTCCAACATGGCCAAACTAAAAAGAACTATCAAAGAGGTTTCCCTAAGTGGTGGTCTGAACTACCTACCTAACTAAGGACAACACAACCAAGAGCTCCTATTAGGTGAGAACTCCTATAGCCTAATCAAGAAGTATTTTCTTTTAACACATTTCTTCTTTTAGATTGTTATTCTTCCACACTCGGGCATGTAAAAAGGAGGGAGCTGAGCGTAGTGACCCAAGGAGAACAGGGCATCGGCCTCAGGTCCTATCTCGGTATCCAAGAACCTACCAAGCCCTCGCAAGGCGACACTTAATCCTTTTCTGACGCTCAGCATGATTGTTTAAAAAGCCATGTTTGTATTTCATAAAGAAATGGAGTGATGTGTTTGAGCACTTCAAAACTTTCAAGTACTTGAGGTCACATTGAGAGGAAGTGCATCTCTCTAATGAGTTCACTGACTTCTTAAGGTCTCGTGGGATCAAGAGATAGTTTAATTGTACGTATGCCCCACAACAAAATGGGATTGGAGAAAGAAGAAATAGACATATTGTTGAAGTTGCATGACCATTGATGGCTAAAAATAATTTGCCAAAATGTTTTTGGTTTAAAGTTGTTCATATCATTGTCTATATTATAAACAAAACTTCCACACTTGTAGTTCATGGAATGACTCCTGAAGAATGCTTTGCATGTAATAAGTATAATGTGTCATACTTGAAAGTGATTGGCTATATTGCATATGTTCATGTTTAAGATAAGTTGTAAACCATATGGAGCCTAATGTGTAAGATAAGCTGTAAACCATGTAAGATAGGCTCCACATGGTTTTTTAAGGTTATCAACTCACCATTAGGCTTGTATGGTAAAGGCAGTTGAGGTTGTTAAGGCCACTTGTTTTGACAATGTTATTCATAATGCTCATTGGGATGCAGAAATGGATGAGCAAATGGTTGCACTAGAGGCCAATAAGACTTGAGATATGGTATCATTACCTAATAAAGCTATTGGCTATAAGTGGGTCTACAAAATTAAGCATAATATAGAATTTTCTATTAGTAGGTATAAGGCTAGGCTAGTTGCAAAAGGCTATGCTCAAACATATGGCACATATTATGAAGAGGCATTCAATCCACTTGCTAGGATGGCAACTATTAGATGTGTGATTGCTTTGGTAGTAGCCCAATGTTGCACTTTGCAGAAAATGGAAATAAACAATGCCTTCTTACATGGTCAATTGCAAGAAGAGGTGTATATAGAGCAACTATTAAATTTTGAGTATTTAGAGCATCTAAAAAATGAGAGGTTAAAGAAGGTGCGCTATGAGCTAAAGAAAGCACCTACAATATGATCTAACAAGATTGGAGAGACAACTTTAGGAAGACCATATACCATTTGCATATCTGATCACCTCAACACTAAGAAAGTATCTTAGCTCACCCAAATCCTTTATCTTAGACTTTTGCTTCAAAAACCCTTGATATTAGCAATCCCACTGTCACTATCACTTGTAATAATCTAGTCATCCACATAGATAACTGTGGTGGCCAAACATACATCATCATTCCTCACATAAAGTGAGTGATTAGCATTAGAATCATAAATGCCAATGTTGATAAGACACTCTTCAAACTTGTTAGACCATGCTCTAGGTTCTTGTTTCAACCCATAGAGCACATTCTTTAAATTCCATGCACATGTGGGATGCTCTACATCCTCATCACTTGTTGGTTGCTCCATATACATCTCTTCTTGCAAATCACCATGCAAGAAGGCATTCTTCGCATCCATTTGCTGTAAGTTGCAATGCTATTGCTAAAGCAATCACACATTTGATAGTTGCCATCCTAGTAACTATACTGAATCTCTCTTTATGATTTATGAGCTTTGGCACACATCTGATAGTTGCCATCCTAGCAACTAGATTTGGTTATTATAGTCATCTATGTGGATGATTTGGTTATTATAGGTGAGTGTGATAGTAGGATTGTTGAAGTAAAGGACCTTTTGAAGAAGTTTGAGATGAAGGATTTGGGTGAGCTAAGGTAATTTCTTGGTATTAAGGTGATCAAATGTGATAATGGTATATGGCTATCCCAAAGGTGATATGTCTTGGATATTTTGTCCAAGTATGGCATGCCTCTTTCAGTGCCATTAGAGCAAAATGTGAAGTTGAGTGCTAATGTTAAGACCAAGAGTCGATATGCTCTAATTCTAATGAAAACCCTCTATGAGCCTCTATTCTTTTCTTCAATCCTATATTTTCTATTGATTACAATAGCCAAAACTCACTTTAAATATTCTTCAAAGTATTTAAGGAATGACCAAAGCATAGACCATGCATCTACTCCCTGTAGGCAAGAAAATATCCCAAAAGATTCACCATGTACAAGAGGCAGATTGAGGATAGCAGTGTACCTCTATTGTATAGAGCATGCAAACCCTTTTATTTCCTATTTATGAGATAGCACAAGAATACATTAAAACCCTCTTTAGATTACTAAGATTAATATCCTATAATAGACTATTGCTTACTCTATTTATTTAAGTTAACCAAGCCAATCCACATTGATATTATTGCATGAAATCCCTTCCCTTTGTTGCTCCACTTTTTTTTTTTCAAAAGGTATCTCTTTTCCCCAACTTGCTCTTGGCCTTAGTCTCTATTTTGGACACCTTTTGAGTTTGTCCCACGAACACTAGACACTCCTCGTTTGCATGATCGTGGGTAGCCCACAAACTCCTCTCCTCTCCTACTATAACTTGTCTTCAAGCACATTCTTCTTCTATTGATCCTACTAGATAGTTTTTGGATACTACCATTTATACCATCTTGAGTTATAATTGCGCACATTGAGTCTTTTGGCATAATCTCTCAAGAATAAGCACTACAAGAATGGAAGAATGGAAAAACAAAATATTAATAGGACATTGAGTAAGAATATTGAGGTCCTACATAATAGTAACCCTCTCAAGGTTTGCACAAGTGGATACATAGCATCACAACAACCACCTTCTCTAAACTTGCACATCCACTACATGGGCCATAGCTACACATCATCATCCCCAAGCTTAAATATTTGCTCAAAGTCATCATCTTGTGCTTCAAGTTCTTCTTCTTCTTTTGCAATACCTTCTTCATCTACCTCGTCATCCTTCAGAACTTATGCTTCTATATCTCTCTCCTTGACTATCTTGGCCCTCTTCTATATCCTAGGTATCCATAAGTAATTCCTATCCACCTTTATTAAATAATTTGTCACATATAGTACTTTACATGCATTGAATTTAGTCTCTCTGTGCTCAAACAACTATCCTACATGACCATCCTTCAAAAAACTACCCATATCTTTTAATGCATAACTCGGATCAACGATATTTCTTCTACAAAGTTGTAGCCCTAGTTCAATTTATAATTCCTATGAAGAACTCAATACCAAATTCTAAAGATTTTGGCCCCTAAAAATTAATGTGAAGCCTACAATTGTCTTTTACTATGCGTAGTCCTAGCCACACATCGACATTCTCGTCCCTATAACTTTCACATATCAACTCAAATGACAATCAAAATTGGTAGGATTTTTTTGAGGTATAAAATCCCATCTTGGAAGTTTCAACCCCCACAAATCCTTGTTAAAGTAGAAAAATTTTCAAGATCTTTAATTTTGTCCCAACCTACCTACTATAGTCATATTAAGCATACACAAGTTTGAAGCTCTTATCATCCATCTCCATGTCATTCTCTTCATTATCTTTTGCACTATCATGAGTATTATCTATCTTTAGCTCCTCTATCTTGAATGTATCAAACTCCCATCTCTTAATTAAAGATCTTGATCAATTTTCTTACTATAGAAACTCTCAACACTATCCCATCCAACTCACTAATGAGAGAATAGGTAGCATTATCATATACACATCCCGCCGTATATAGAACAAACCACCATTTAGAGACCTTTGTAATAGAACTATGATAATTTTCTAAACTTATATCATATATCAACACCCAATCGCCCTCCTATATTACCCTTGGTCTTAGTCTGTTCTTCTTGTCAAACCTTGTCTTGTTGTGAAGCCTTAGTGTATGCAAGCTTGAAACTAATACTTGAATATCCTCCACTCTTCTCTCCAACTATCTAATACATAGAGCAAGTAGTTCCTCTCTACTCAATTCGTTTTGCCAAGGAAACACACTACATGTAAGAGTCACCTTCTTAATTGGCATAAAAGAATTTTAACCATACACTTACTCTCCGGGCATAAAACTTGTCACTGCACTATATGTCATCCTATTAGCCCATAATGTATACATTAACATCCATGAAAATTCCTTAATTCTACCCCTACATGACTTTGCTAATGCCTTGATGATGGGTGCATATCCCGTCTCACTCTTCCCATTACATTCTTAATTATACGATGAAGTCAATGCCAATTTTATTCCCAACCATGAGAAGAACTCATGAGCCTCACTATATCTAGTTTCCCTTTGTTAGTAGTAATCTTACCAACACATACATATTGGAAAAAAACCCTCTTCCAAGAGAAATTTGCATATAGTCTAGTGCTTAGAGTTCTACCCTCCACTTGAGTTATCAAAGCCTCAAGAACAACGTAACTCATCTGCTAGAGTATCATAGGAATATTTACCAAATCTACCACCCAAATGAGGAGACAAATGATAGGTTACTTGCAAACCATCTCAATTCTTTACAAATGAGTGCATTTGGCATTTACTACATGTCTCCCCAAAGTGTGTAATATCCTTGTACATCCCCTACCATTGGTATATTTTCTTGATCTTTGCAAATGTACCCCAAGAATCTCTATGACGAGCCTGTAGACTCTAATGCAACTCCTGTAATCTACACACCTGAGTAGCTCTATCACCAATGACTCACACTGGAGCCCCGTTCCTCTTCTTTTCATGCTTCTATATATATCCATCTTTCATGAAGAATCCATATGCCTTTCTTTTAATTCTTTTATACTCCTCTTTTGACCACTCATCAAACACCTCCATGGATAAAACATAACACCTATAATGTTTTCTTTGTGCTATCCCAGCTTAGTCAATTGCTTAATACACTTTATGTATTGTTGTATAGCATTACTCCAAGTTTCAGTCTACCTGTTGTACTTCTTATATTTAATGTTGTCCTTGCATTTTTGATAGTTATACTTATGACATCCCTCTCTACAATTATAGTAGCTACCACTCAATTCTTGCAATAAAACATGCATTTTCAATGTCAAAAAAACCCTTCTCTTAGTCTTCCATCATCCTCTCTTCATCCTCAAAGTTTACCCTTGAAAACATGTCAGCAACTAGATTACTACTCCCTATTGCTACTCAAGATTATATGCCTTTATGTTATAAATCCAACAAAGCATAGTAGTATCTGGAGTTTTACAATTAGAAATCATCCCTAAAAATGGTAAGCAATCTATTTAGGGCACCAATAAAATACTCTTGATCATAGCCAAGGGTTATTATAACCCCTCAAAACTCTATTTTCACTTTCGAGTACCTTCATTGCCTTTTATTCGGTATCTTTACATCAAACTTGATGGCATATCTATTATCCTCTTTATCATCTTATCTAGTTGCCAACCCAATTCGGTCGTGATTATCTCAACTACAATGATAATAGGTTTCCTTTTGAATAGTCTACCTTCCTTAAAGTCATTACAAACTTCAACAATCTCTTCAACTTATTCATAACCTTAATTTGCTTCTCTTCCCATTGAAACTCTTTTCCTTTCCTTAATAAATAATAAATATCATCAGTCATCACAAGTTAAAAGTGAGTAATCCATATGAGATAAGAAATGCCCCTCAAAATATCCTCACCTTTGATACATTGGAGCAAGTATTTTGCAGCCTATCAAATCCATCAATTTTTGCTGATGAAGGTTTCTTGCCATAGAGTCCACACATATGGCCTACAATCAACACCTCCTCAACACCAAATAGAAAATTTTGACCCGATCAAGTTAAATGCACTTTCTCTAACCAAGCCAAAATCTTTTCATAGTCATCAATATACATAGCAACAAACAACCTATAGACATTTTCATCCAACTCGATATTTGTTTCCTCCATTAGACAACCCCTAGTTAACACATCATCAAGAAATGGAATGGTAAGCTAGGATATGTATTCTCTCAAAACCTTATTCATCACATTCTTCATGTGGGCCACAAAGTTTGTAGCTTCTTGTGGAAGGGTATATATCCAAAATAATCCAAATGGCATCTTTATGATATGATAGCTCTACTTTTCACTACCAATTGAACTGATCAGAGCTTGAATAAAAATCCCCCAATGAATAAATAGTTCTTCCAAAAAATGTCAACTCATCTACTAAAGGCCCTACACCAACTCTCTGTATTGTCACTTTGTTGACTAGTTGCATAATATCCTAAATGAACCATGATGAGCCAATTTTGTTGGGTATGTTCAATCAAAGATTTGAATATGAAGCTGAGGATGGCTCCAATATTTTTCATCTTTATTTTATTATTAAATAACTCCATTAGCTTAGGCAAGTAAGCATGTGGCATATGAATCAACCTCAAACTCCATGGAGTTTGCAACATTATTAAAATCACAGTTGGGGTCGTGATACTTGGGTCAACAAAATGAATTTCAGCAAGCTAAAATGCAAAATCCTTCCCATGCTTTACTAACATCTACATAAAACAATCCCTTTCTACTAGAAAGAGAATTCCATCTTACCCAACCTTAAATTCTTTCAATGTCTTTGTACTAATCTTACGCCCAACACCCCTTGGATCTCTCAAACTTTGTTGTTTTGACATTGTCTCATACATCCCATTACTACCAAAGTGGTAAACACATAGCAACTAGCTTGACCTTTTTATTCATTATTTTGTAAATTTTCTCCACAAGTGCTTTCACCCATTCTTATTGAAATTTACATTCTTGCTTAGCAAATCCTTTTATGACATAAAATATATCCATGGTGCATACTTGTAGGACATAATTTTCACCTTTTTTTTACATTAATTACACGTGATTTTAGCCATAGTATCTGCAAATATAAGCCCATGAAATAGCCTAGCGATAAATTTATCTTCATCCAGAATAATATATTTTTTAGCTCTTTTTTAGCTTTCACTAGATACATAGTGTCAATGGTGCACATGGCTCAACCCTCTTATATCTTTGCAAACTATGTATTGACCATACATGAACTTCAATTAAAAAACACATTTTTTCCTTCATCAGGAGGCAAAAGCATCCACTAGTAGGCAACACTACCATAGCCTCCCACTATAATAGTACCTTCTAAAGACCCTTAGATCCTTCTACATTTGTCTACATTGGATAATCTATGGGAGTATCTCTATTTTGTACATGATTGAAACACATGGTCTAGAACTATAATGCTATTCTACCATCTCTACTCTTAACACATGCATATGTAACATCAGGCACCTTAGTCTCAACTCTCACTTATGTAATTCATGGATGTCCCAATATAACTTGATAACTACATATATCCTACACAAGAAAATGTTGGTAATCTTGTACATCCCTAATAGACACTTGAACATTTGGACATGCAACATAAAGCTCTCTAGTGCAGTTATTTGTGGCCCACATTCTCCACCCATGATCTACATCCACTAGCCAATCACCATTCTCAGTTTGATTCCTAACTTGAGGTGGAATTCCTAATCTAGTTGAAATAGAGACTATTAGAGTGGTGCAACTTCATTCATTTGTGGATTTATCCAACATTCATTTCATGAGAAGTTTAAAAGGACCAAGGTGTGCTTCAAGGGCTCTTCCTCTCTATTAGTGTGCATTCTCTCTCAATATTTTCGCCTAGTCATGTTCATCTTGCCAGTTCTAAGAGCATTGGATTGGATTTACTTTAGCTCCACTTCTTGGCATACCTATTGACTTCTTCATCCTACTAGTTCTAAAAGCCATTGGACTAGATGTAGTTCATTAGCCTCACTTCTTGGCCTACCTATGCACTGCTCCTAGAAGATTCTAGCAACTTGTATTAGTAGAGATTTCCATAGTATCTTCCCCTCTTCCAAGTTTGCTAGCATTTATGTGCTCCATGCATACACTATCATTGTTTGTTGGTTGTATTGAGTGAGTACTTGCTCAATATCTAATGGGAATTAAGTTAATTAAGTTTCCCAAGCTATGTCACTACAACATATATATGCTATAACGACGTTTATAACGACGTTTTCTTTATATATGAAAAATATCCCCGTCGTCGCTATTAGCATCGCTACAGAATCGTCGCTATTTGCCTCGCTATTTTTGTCACTAATTTCGTCGGTATTAGCGTCGCTATTTAGCGACGATTACAGAGGAATTTCCGACGCTAATACCGACGATTGCAGAATTATTTTGCGACGCTCATACCGACGGTTGCAGAAAAAAAAATTATGGCAGAGTTGCAGATGCAGCCCTGCCACAATTAGAGCCACATAGGGCTAAGAGACGATTCCTGCTGTCAAAGAAGTTAGACAATCGATCCCAAATAATGACAAGACTTTGCAAACAAGTACTTTCATGACATTAATTAACACAAATGTGCACTCCATTGATGAAGAAAATAACACAACTTAAATTGAGAAGTGCTACTGCGACAAAGCAAATATGTATACACCTGTACATCAATATGTGGTGAATAACATGGAGATGTGTATATAGAGAAGTGCTACTGCGACAAAGTAAATATGTATACACTTGTACATCAATATGTGGTGAATAGAATGGAGATGTGTATATAGAGTCATGCTACAACATAGAAGTTCAAATCATATACACTTAGCTATTACATATGGAGGATAGAGGCCATAAGGCCTTACATAATACAAGATGGGGAGTAATCCTATGTAGTCTAATATGCTCTCTACGACTCATCCACATCAGAAAACTCCTCTCGCTGTAGTAGCATATCGAAGGGAGCTTGCAACAACAAATACATATATAATTGTGAGTACCAAATACAAACTGACATATAATGATAGATTTCTCAAATTAGGAATGATATTTATTACTACTTATCAGTCCTCTGCGAGCATAGAGCTTCTCGATCAGGGCACTCAAGCCATGCTTCTCCCCGTGTGTCACCTCTAGTGCAGTCGGGTCGCAATTCGTAAAACCTTGCTGTGGCACACAAACATTGAAAAACAACGTACTTGAGATTCATGTTCGAAATACATACATCAACATGGATGTCATTAAATTAGAGTACTCTACCCTATTAATACTTACGAAATCTTCCAGGAATGTTGCGTGGCTGCCGCTACCAAGGTGATGCACCGATCCTGCATCCAAGCGCGCCTTTGCTGCGTCCTTCTGCTGCTTCCACTTGTCTGGAGTGGATGTCGCCTCATCTTGGAGATTACTCCAGTCCTCTGTATCCAGCCACTCCGGCTTCGATTTGCCCTGCTTGACTGCTTCACGTGCATCAGACCACTTATGCGACTGATAGTCATGCATATGCGTCATCATCCACCCTCTCAAAAATCTATCGATGCTAGAGGGATGAGGGAACTCTCGATACAATGTATCGATTATGTACTCCTTGCTAGCATATGGGATCTCCTTCCACTTGTATGTAATGTTGTGCCGAAATACTTGTCGGCACAACTCATGCATCCTAGAGATAACAGCTTTTCCCTCATCATTCATGTATAAATGGCCAGTGGCCTTATCTATGAGATACGAGTAACCTACAAGATTTTGCAAACGGGTACTTTCATGACATTAATACAAATTTGTCAAACACAACTTGAATTGATAAGTGCTACTACGAAAAAGGATGCGAAAATACATGCCTGAAGGAGTGGGTTTCGTGTACTTCTTGTCGGTCCTAGGAGTGATCGGTGGGGTGCGTGAAGGAGTGGGAGCAGTAGACGTCTGCCCGCCACTGCCAGTAAAAGACGGTGTCGACTCCTTGGTGGCAGTGCGAGTGGGAGAGACTGCATTTGTACCCCCACAACAGGAGCTGCCTCCTCCTTGACTACGTGACTCTAAAGCAAAGCGAGACCTGCGACTACATCTACTGAAGACCGAAGCATCGGACCATCTAGAGTCTGCCAATCGTGCTGAGGTGGAACGGGAAAGCTGTGCATTGGCTCTATCTCTGGCCCGTGCTAGTTGCTCCGGTGAGAAACGCGCTAGCATTGTGTCAATGTCATCATCTGTAAAATCACGACTCATCCTGCCGTCTGTGCCCAAATCCTAAACCTGCACATACAAGGAAAAATAATAATATTAGATAATGAATTGCAAGACATAATAAAACTAAGACTTAATTTGCAAGACTTCATTTCAAAATAATAATAAAAATTAGATAATACAAAACACCATACTTCAAAAACATACAAACTGTCCTAACCGATTTGCAAAAACTGGCATTGCTGTAGTGGGAGGAACGTTTTGATCGAGTCACTTTTGTTTAGGGTTCCACAATCTCATCTTGACATAGCTCAGTATACACCAAGAGATCTATACAAAATTCTCCACAAAATAAGGACTCTACTTCATTTTCAAAAAACCCATCCTCTATCTCCATAGGTGAGATGTCTTGGTCCTCCAAGCGGTTCATCCTAGTTTCTTGTATGCCTTTCTGTCATTTCCGCTATTAAAGGTGTCTCTTCTACGATCGGTATGGGGGTTTTGGCAAACACGGGGATACTCCTAGATGTCATGGGAATGACATACCACCATTGAGGTTGTTGCGGATTAGGAAAAAAGATGACCTGATCCATATTATGATTAGTATAAAAGTCCACTTTGAGATTGCTAAAGCGCGTCAAGTATTAGGGACTCTTATCTACTCACAGTGATTTGGCAAAACAAATGTATCACTCAGATCGGTCCACTTCTTCGTTGAGTCAATTTCAACAAAGCCACTTGGCCCTCACCGAACAGTTGCACCTGCTCCTTCGAGAGTAACCTTGAACCATTGCACATCAAATATGGTCACGAAGAAACTTCGATAGTTCACTGCAAGGATACTCTGTAAACATCCGAAATACTTTATCTCTGCAACTACACGGTTTGGATCTGTGGCACGTCGTCGGCTTTCCTGCTCAAACATTGCCATGACTCCACAGTCCATTGTCGAGCGTAACTTGTCGATGTGCTCTACTCTGAAATGTTGTCCACGTGACCATGCTGCACTATGGACCTTATACTGGGAGAAGAACAAGTATATTAGTTGCGATTTGCAGTATAGATTGTAATTTCTTGGGATTGCATACCTTGGGATTGCATCCACATGAGAAGTCCCACTCTTCTTCAGTAACTGTTTCTCCATCTAGAGATGCTTTGGTTAGGGCCTCATGTAGCCACCTAGTGGACATGAGTAGAGGCATCTCCTCTAAGCCCTTCGGATATCGAATGGGCCATTGCCGCGTACTCCGTTTAAAGTCAGATCTTGCAGACCCTCGCTCAGCTCGAGCATCCTCATACCGTTGCAGCCACTTCTCCATCGTAGCGCTATGTAGCATACAAAATCGGTTCACCTTGGACTCCATGGATGCATCCATCTTCTTCTCTATTCTGTTTCCCACTAGGATATCTCCGTTCAGATGATCATCCTCCTTAAGTGACCATATCAAGCCTTTGTCCCGGTCCACAGTGGATAACCACTCAGAAATGTACACCAAGGCCTCCGACACTAACCAACCTTCAGCCATGCTACCCTCAGGATGAGCCCGTTGTCGCACAAATCCCTTTAAAGTCTTCATGAACCGTTCAAGGAAAAACATCCATTGACTATGGTCTGGACCTGCAACCTGCAATTCATCTACAATATGCACTAGAAGATGGATTTGTATCATGAGCATGCTAGTGGAAAGATACTTCTCCAAAAGACAAGCAATCTCTACTGCCATGCATTTCGCGGATTCAATTGATGATGTGTGAATCTCTTTTTGGGAGACAAACTGAACCAACTCGGACAATTTGTAAATGGTTGTCCGTACCTCCGATGTCAGAGACCCCGCAATTGCGATCAGCAATAGGAACTGTGAAAACCATGTAATTAATATTGTGTATAAACAAACGGAGATTTTGAAATCTAATATGTAGAATCATGCTATACGCAGCCTCATACTGTACATACCTGACACATCTTATGCCAATCATGGGATTTGAGTCCTGTCAGTTGGTGATCCTTTGTGAATGCTTTCTTGAGAGAACGCATTAGGCCAGTCGTGCGAAAGGACTTGATGTTTTCCTTTACTCGTCGCACTTCATTGCCAGACAAAACCAAGGAGCGCGCGGCAATTGCACTCGACCGTTGATGCCACTTACAGGCCAATATGGTTCCATCTTTCCCATTGCTTTCAAATCCATCCTCGCTCCTAGTGTGTCTTGCTGCCCAGTGAGATGGTCCCATAGCAAGCTACCCACATTCTTAAAAATGTTCATGGGATCTAAAAGGTGGTTAATTTTTAGTTTTTTCCAATAAGTCAGCTCATAGAAAATTGAGAAGCGTCGCATTCCACTGGGAAGCGAGTCTTGGTCCACCATCCTACGATCAAACGAGCTCAGTGCGTTCATTCTCGCAGGAGGGCGGCCAAGAAATCCTTCTCTCATGACATGACCCTCTGGCAAAAAAGCCCGATGTCCCTCAAATACCATCTTCTTCATGACGTGACTAGCCCTGCAGAACACACATGTACAATGAGGCATGTCCACATAGAGGACATGCATGGTAACCTGACGTGACTAGCCCTGCAGAACACACATGTACAATGAGGCATATCATAACACCAACATCGCTCAAAGAAAACTAGCAAAATAAGAAAACACGCTTTACCAGAGCATTCTCCATAACCTGGAAAGTCATGCATGGTCCACATAAGATTTTCCCTTACACCTACCAATATATTTGCTCATGTCCTCCACTACAATTCCCTCCCACAACTCCTTTAGCTCATCAATCAGTCTCTTTCTATTCATTTCTGTATCCCATATCGGGGTTGATTTTTTGGTTTTTTTCCATGTGAACGGGTCTTATCTCCATCAAAACTATATTTTGATATGATAGAAATGTCCGATATAACTTTTTTCACAATTTTCCTTTTTCCCATGTTTCATTTCAGTGAATTGATTCTTTGATATTAATTGTCGTATCAGTTTTCGTGCCTATTTTTTTTCTTTTTCCTATGGAACACCCTGATTTGATCCTGAATACACCCCGTTGTACTTTTTCCCAGTCCCCCCCTCATCGTCTGGCCTAGTTTTCCTTTTACGGAATTGTGTTCCGATGAACGGTTTGTGCGTTACTAATTTTTCTTTGTTTTGCCGTGTTCTCGAGTGATTTGCCTTGTGTGTGAACGCATGCATTTTTGAATTTACGTGCCTTGAGATGCCCCGTTGTCTTCATGCCCTTTTGTCTCGATGCCTCGGCCATATTCAATCCCGTCATTGCAAAAAAGAATCCCCCTCCCCAATTGCCCGTGCATATGCATGGGACGGGGGCCCATTTCTTTTTTTTCGGGCCTTTCTTTTCTTTCATTTTCAAAAAAAAAACAACAACACAAATCATAATAATAATAATGCAACAAACTCACATGTTTTTTTTCATTTTCAAAAAAAAGAAAACACACAAACAAAAAACAAAAAAACACAACAAATCAACATAATACTAATAAAACAAAATCACAACCAACCACACTTAATTCATAAAGAAATAAAATATAAAAAATATAATAATAATAATAACAATAATCCACACATACAACCACCCACACATAATAAACAACACAAATAAAAAATATATACAAAAAAAAACAAAAAACAATTTAAAAAAACACAAAAAAAACGTTGATGCAGAAAGATTGAAACCGCCGTTGGGTGGCAAGAGGGACCAGAGCACGCCACAAAACACGTCCAACACGGCAGGGACCATGCAACAACACCCATGGAGGTAGTTTTGTCCATAAAGTCCGTCGATTCAAGTGTCGATGACGAAAAATAGAACTTTCAGCTCATGGGCACTCAAGAGGATGATAGAACAGTAGCTCACCCCATGACGCACATCACTCAATGAATAAGCATGAAATACCATAATTCATGTCCGGTTTAGAATTGAACAAGGGGAAAGTGATTGGGAGGGAGTATGCCAGTGTGCACAATTGATAGTGCATCCATGCATTCCACCCATTTGGCATAGGTGCAAGAAGGAAGGTCAGGGAGTCTTATAGTGTAGTGTATAGAACAGGGTCACTTGTCCTGTGCTGAGGGAAGAGACCTGTCACCTGTGTGCATAGGGAAACGGAGACGTACCTAACTCCAATTGTCGTAACGTCCCTCAATTTCACCTCTCGAAATTGATTAAGGAGAAACACCAATCATACTCAGTCCACCCTCTGTCTCACACTCTGTTGAAAGATATAGAGGGAAGACTATTCCTGAAACCCATTGATGTAATCCTCACATTCACTTGTGTAGAGGTTATATGCCTTGTGCGCATTTGATGGTGCAACAATGCATCCCACTCTATGCCGGCATACAATGCAAGAAGGAAGGCTAGGGAGCCTTATGGTGCAATGCACAGGAACAGATCGTGCGTTGTGCATTGAGAGGCCCAACCCGTACGTGTAACACTTCATTCACACATCTCGCCTCTCATTTGATTTGAAGGGAAAGACTTGTCACTCATCCCACCCTCTATCTCACACTCTTTTCGTATATACAGAGCGCAGCCCATACTCACGTCCCCATCATGTTAGGATGAAAGCTGGCATCATTCAAGGGGTTGGTGATGAAGATTGTGTCAGTTGTTATTATCACTGGAGTGCTGAAGATGATGCGTACCCAAGGAGGTAGCTGACACGTCTCGTACTTCAATGATTTGTATGAAAGGTCATATGTTAAGGAGGGCATACAGACTGATATTGCAGAGACAGTGCACCAAGGAAGGTGGCTTCGAATTGCTTGCGGAAAGGTTTTGCTAATGAATCAGCTATCCAGAACTGTGGGGTGTTACCACCTTTTCCACAATCAGCTTCCAGTCCAAGGGTGTTTCCACCTTTTCTTGGAACGAGGCCTGCTATGACAAGGAATTTCTTCCTTTTCTCCCACAACAGTTTGTTTTTGTTTTTTTTGCTTTTTATAAGGAGAATGGTAGAAATACCATGCAGCAAAACCATCCACATTACCACTACTAGATCGGACGAGAGGAGAACAAAGTAAGGATGAGAGGTGTTTGGGAGGGGTTAGCAGAACAAGACCACCTCATGAGGAAGATCATAAGGGCTACCAGAAGCACAAGGAGAAGGACAGTGCGACGCCCACAAGGAAAAGGGTGTGTTGACTGTGATTATTAGGATCCCCAAGGAGGAAAGTACTTCTTCAGACGATAGCCATTGATTAGAAAGGGATCATGAGAGGCATCAACGGTCTGCACCTGAACAGAGCCATTAGGGTTGACAACAAGTACCTTGTATGGGCCCATCCACTGTTGTTGAAGCTTGCCACGAAACTTGCCAAATCTCAAATCATAGGCCAAGACAAAATCACCTTCTTTGAACTCCTTGTGCTTGATGAAACTATCATGATAGGCGTTATGTCTCCCTTGAGTGGTTTCCACACACTGTAGAGCCATCCAGTGAATCTCATCTAAACATTCCAAGTGCTGGAGGCGGCGTTGCAGTGACTCATCATCTCCCAAGCATTCTTTAACTACCATTCGCAAAGAGGGCAATTCTAGTTCAACCGAAAAAATAGCTTCTGTACCATATACCAGTTGGAAAGGAGTTTGTCCTGTAGTAGCCTTATGGGAGGTTCTTTATGTCCAGAGGGCCTCTATAAGTTGATCATCCCAATCAAGACGATGTGCGGCAATCGTTCTTATCAAGATCGAAGTAGAGGATGCGGCTAGTGACTTCAACTTGGCCGTTGGCTCTGGGGTAGTAAGAACTGGACTTGTGATGGCGAATCTTATATGGCTCTGTCAGCTCTTCCATGATTTTGTTAAGGAAATGAGTACCTCTTTCACTTACCAACTTGAGGAGACTGCCAAAATGGGTGATAATATTCTCGTATATGAATAGGCTACACTATTACCATCGTCCTGCTTAAGAGCTTTATCTTCACACCACTTTGTGAATAATCCGAACATACTAGGATGTATCTATTCTGCTTTCGTCTGGTAGGCGGATCAATGGGACCCATGAAATCAATCCCCCACTTCTCGAACGGCTTTAGGGAAAGAATAGGTTGCACTGGCATGACACTTGTTTTTGTGGGTTTCCCCATTCGTTGGCAAGCATCACATCTCTTGCAGTAGTCATATACATCCTTATGGAGGGTCCGCCACCAATATCCCACTAACAGAGCCTTCCTGGCTGTTGCTTCTCTTGCGAAGTGTCCACCACATGGTTCTCCATGGCATGCTTTCAATACTATGCTAATTTTGTCTCCTGCAACACATCGTCGCAATACTTGATCTTTGCCTTTCTTGTACAGTGCATCACCAAGCAAGGTGTAAGGGACTGATTCTAACAGAAGCTTCTTCTTCTCATAGCTTTAGATGCCAGGAGGATATTATTGAGTTGCCAAGAGGTTAGCTATGTCTGCATACCATGGAGTAATTGTGTCAACTAGAAACAAGGAAGCATCAGGAAGGTCTAGATCATCCTATTCCTCTTTTGCAGTTTGAGGGATCTGTGATAGATGATCGCCTAGGACATGGGAATGGCCAGGCTTAGTGACCACTTCAAAATTGAACTCCTAGAACAAGAGCAACCATCTCATCAGTTTTCCTTCGACATCTGCTTTGTTCATTAGGAAGGATAGGCCTTCATGATCCACGTAGAACTTGAAATGCGTTGACAATAGATAGTATCAAAACTTCTCCAGTGCAAACACCATTGCTAAGCACTCAAGCTCTACCACTATGTAGTTTCGCTCTCGGTTAGTTACTTTCTGACTTGCATAATAGATTGGTTGATCTAATTTAGAGGGGCCCTTTTAACATAGGGCAGCACCTAGCCCTTCAACTGATGCATTTGTGTGCATATGGAACTCCTTCATCCACTAAGGAGGTTCCAAGATATATGCTTGGATAAGGCACTATTTTAGGGTATTAAAGCCTTCTTCACAATCATCAATCCAACAAAAATCCGTATCTTTCCTTAGGAGATTTTGCAGAGGAGCTGCCTTGGTTGCAAAATGTGCAATCAATCTTCTATAGTAGCCCACATGCACGAGAAACCCTCTCAATTGCTTGAGGTTTGTTGGTGCTGTCAAGTGTCTTCTCAATCTTCACCGGGTCTATTGAAATCCCTTGTGTAGAGACAATATGGCCTAGAAGGACTCCTAATGAGACGCCAAAGACACATTTGTCTGGGTTGAGAGAGATCCCATACTCTCGGCATCTGTGAAAGCATTGCTCTAGGTGTCCCCAATGCTCACGGATTAAGCTATAGACACAAAAGTCATTGAGATACACCTCAATAAAATCATGCAGACGATTCTGGAAGGTAGCCATCATTACTCGTTGGAAGGTGGCAGGAGCATTACAGAGCCCAAACAGCATCACTCTATAGGTATAGGTTCCACATTCTGTTGTGAAGGTTGTTTTGGATTGGTCCTCTTCTGCAATTTGGACTTGGTTATATCCCCCGAATCCATCCAAGAGGGAATAGAGCTCATGGCTTGTCACTGTGTCCAAGAGTTGGTCTGTGAAAGGGATAGGGAAATGATCATTCTTCATCTTCGAGTTGAGCTTTCGAAAGTCCACACATATTCCAAGTTTCCCATTCTTCTTGGGTACAATCACAATGGGAAAAACCCATTCATTGTTAGCCATGGGATAAATGAACTCGGCTTCAAGAAGCTTCAATAATTCAGAGCACAATAATTAGGATTCATACACCATTATCTTTGCTTTATAAGTTTGGCATCAGTCTCTAGGTCAATGTGATGTTGGCATACTGTGGGATCAAGCCCCTTTAGATCTTTATATGACCAAGCAAACATGTCTAGGTTCTCCTTTAGTAAGTCTCGCAGGATCACTAGTTCTTCTTCCGGAATATTGAGACCCACTTTCAGGTGACGTTCAGTACCATTAGTATCTAAGAATGTCACTTGCGTTTCACCTTCCACTTCGTGAATAAATGTCCCACGGATTACTTCTAGATAGAGGTCTGACTCCTTCAAGGGAGTAGTGTCATCGTCTAATGTTCCACTTGAACCAGTGTCCTTCTGAACAAATGACTCATTTGTTTGTTGAAATTGCTGGAAGGGTATTAGAACTTTGTTTGTTTCTGTGTGAGTGGTGATTTCTTCTGGATTTAGGGATTCATGTTCAGAGGATGCGTCTAAGAATGTCACATAGCACGTACCTTCTATAAGCCATGGCTCTGATGGCTCTGGCTTCTGTTGACAAGGGGCATCATCATCCTCTTTTCTCCAGAATGTCTGGTCACGGCGACAAGAGCCACTGGTGAACTTAATTTTTATACCTTTGATCCATTGCTTATGCAGATTGTGCATACTTTGTGGTCCATTGGCCAACCCAAATGGAACCATGGTCATTCCATTCAACACCCTGAGATCTTTGGCCTCCGAGGTCCCTGTAGGGACATCAACAAGATTGTCCGCTATCAGAGAAACGTCCTCATCTGTACTTTCATAACTTGATTCATTTTCTTCCTCATCATTTTCATCCTCTTCCTCTGGAGGCTCTGTCTCTGCTTCTGTAGAGGCTCTGTAGGAGAAGAACAGAACTTTCGCCTCTACGTCTCCTTCTACTTATGCTTCTGTCTCTGGCTCTGTCTTTGCGACAGCCATGTAATAGGGAGAGCAGTACATCCATGCTTCTATCTTGCTGTCAGAGGTGATTTCAGTAGTCACTTCGAGTTGGAGGTATTCTCCCATGGACAAAGACTTTGCTTCCTTCGGTAGTTGGCTTACAGTGCCCACTGTTAGGGACAGTGCCTCTATTTTCTTGGGAAAGATCTATTTAACAGCCTCTTCGTCTCCTGATGTACCATTTGTTACTTCATTGTAGGAGTCTGTTATGACTTCGATGGATGTGGATCCATTGCCTTTTTGCGATCCATACAATTTCAACACCACTTTATGGGGTCCTCTGCCTAGGGTTAGGGTTGCTTTGAACCAATCCATCCTAGCTCTTTCTTCAAAAAGCCAAGGTCTTCCCAACAGCAAAATGTAGGAGGTCCCATAAGAATTTGGTTTGACCACCAAATATGTCAGCCAATAGTATCTTCCTACAAGGGTTGTTTTCACGTATGGGAAGATGCCCAACGATTTAATTTGGTTTGCTAATTTGATTAGCCATTATGTAGGTTAAATTCCTTGCAAACCTAGATCCTTCATTGTCACATCTGTCATTATGTTTACTAATGAGCCTCCATCAATCAATGCATCTGAAATAAAGAATCCTTCTATCCATACACTAATCTCTGGGGTTACAAGATCTAGGAAGGCGTTAGCTACATCTACTTCCTTCACAGGTTTTGAGGCTTTTTTGGACTTTGTTGTTGTTGGGGAAGCAATCCTTAGTCCGCGTCTTCGTGTCAAGATGCTTTTGAATATTTTTTGGCAATTAGGAGATAGCATCAGCCACTATCAAAAGGTTAGGTTTGGTTTAAAAGTGTCTAGGTCTTTAACCAAGTCATAATCTTTGATAGGATCCACAAGCTTTTCCAATCGACTGGGAAATGGGGCCACACCCACTTTTATTTTCCCGTTTTCTTCGAGGAGCAGCAATATATGCACTTCATCCTCATGAGGAGGGACTTCTGCATTCTCTATTTCCTCGACCTCTGGTCCTACTTCTGCAATGGTCTGTGTAGCTCTCTATGGCTCTGTGATGCTCTGTAATTCTTATTTTGGATTGCATTGTTCTATTTTTCCCGAGGGAGGTTGAATTTCATCGTCTTTGCACAAAGAACGTTCTCTTTTGGAACTACTGGTTTTCCTTTCTTTGATTGTGTTATTACAGCCACTTCCAATTCAACCAAATTGGAAGCAAGTTTTTGGGTCTTCTGTTGGGTATTAGAAGTAGATTTCACAGGGATTAGACTTGGAAAATCTTTTGCAATATGGCCTTCTCCTTTGCATCCGCTGTATAAGGGCTTGTAATCCACAAATCTTCTAGGGTTTGGACAATTCTGGGAGATATGACCCTTTTCTCTACATCTATAACATTCCACCTCTGATCTCTGACCACCGTCGAACTGTTGTCCTCTGTAACTTTGAGAGGGAAACCTCCGTTGACCAAAATTAGGACCAAAATCCCTAGGCTTTGGTCCAATGTCCTGTGTTGTCATTCTGGATTCTAGCAAGTTGAATCTTGCATTTTCATCTTTTTATCTTCGTTCGTGCATCTCTTTCAGAGAGAAAATATCCTTTGTATGGTTCTTTATCACATCTCTCCCACCTCTTACAGGAGTGGATATATTGGTGGTATTAATCTTCAGCATCTGTAGCTACTCTATAATCACATCCATAAGCCCTTTCTTGATACTTGCAACTGAGTTGGATAAGTAGTCCTTTAGATTTACACTTTCTGGAATGCTTATAGTAGGGTTTTGGGAAGCTTCTGTAATTATTGCATATACAGGTTTGGTTGGTCCAGAGGGTCCTCTGTTCTGGTTCTGATTCAGAGGGACTTGGGGTTGTTGATTCCAGTTGGTAGGCTTTCACTATTGTTGAGTCGCCATTGGAGGAACTGTTTGAGACCACCGTTGTTGTGGTTGAACCATCATTTGAGGCACTATCGTCTACGGCGACCACTGTGGATTAGGTGCACTATACTGTGGCGATGTTTGCATCTGGGAATAGGAGTAGGGAACTATCCCTGAGACTGCATTTGATGGGTATACCATTCCTAGCATGGGAGGGGGTAAGACTCCTCTTCGTGGAGTCATTGATAGCCTTGCTTCAACTTCGTCATACAATCTTGCACCTTCCACTACAGCTTCCAAATTGATTGGTCTTCTCAATTCCACGGACTTCCAAACTTCTGGTTGTCGGCCTCTGAGGAACACTCCTTTCTGGATACCTTCATCCAAATGATGGTTAGTCCATCTCTTCAGGATGGATTCCATTCGTGAGACATAAGCTTCTACTCTTTCTCTAGAGGATTGACTTAGGTTCATGAACTCCTATCGCATCCGCTCTTCAAAACCTTCACGCCTGAATTTAGTGAGGAATGCCAACTTCAAGTCCTCCCATGTGTGAAAAGTTCTTGCTGCTTGTCTCTCATACTATTGAAATGCCGCACCTTTGAAAGTAGTGGGAAAGATTTCTAACCAATTCTCAAGGGTTTTGGCATTGTTAGCCACACATGCTACCATAAAACTCTGCTACATGAAGATGAGGGTCTTCATTGTACTCTCCCTTAAAAATTGGCAATGGGACTATATTTTTTGGCCTATTATCAATATTTCCAGGACGAATCTGACTAGGAAGGGGACCTTGAGTCACCATGGGGACTTCTATAAAGAGTGCTTTTAGGGTGTCAAAGGAGGCTTCTACTGCAAGCTCCTTCTCAACCTTGATTCTTGCCTTCTCTCTTCTCACGTACCTCTGGACTTGTTCTAACGCTTGCCTCTTGATTGTGTCATTCATTAGGGGGTTGGCTTCAATTAGTTGGTATGTACTCAACAGAATAGAATCAGAGAGGGGCTTTAGTCTCTGGAGGATTCTTTGGCCAACATCTCTTCCACTTCCTTCTTTTCAACATCTCTGAATTCAACTTTCAAACCACTACAGAGGGGGATATATTGGGGAGCTGAAAGTATCAAAACTCATTTTTCTTACGATTGTTGTTGTGCCATCATTATAAAAATGCCAACTTCTGATGGTTTCAATAGTGTATGCTGTAAAGAACACTCTATCTACCAACTTCCAGTGGGTTGCTAATTGGACAAATAGAAGATTGTCAGAACACTAAGCATCCCACATATCTTGCTGTTGAGCATCCACAAACAAATTTCAACTCTTTTCTTTCTTGTTTTTGTGAACCTCCATAGACCACAACTCCTGAAACTTCTTCACGATCTCCCACTTAATGATGTCTGGAAACTTCTCAATGAATGAAAAATCTTCCATGGATGGTCATTCTCTCTATTTTTTCTCTTCAGTTTGTTTCCAAATAATTTCCACCAAGATGCATGTCTTTGTTGTCTCAACATTAAGAGGAAATAGTCCACCACATAGAGATTAAATCATGATGGTAATATGTTTCCACCATTGTGGGATGAAATTCTTGTAGAAAGTGGATATGGCAATAAGAATCTCCAACTCTTTAGTGGAAGAAGGAACTTTGCAAACATCCATTGAAATCTTCTCTTCTTGGAAATGCCATTTCCTTCATTTTCAACCTCTTCTGATGCTTGTTGATGGCAAGTTTCCCCGGCTGTGCACCAAAAACATGGAGCCCCAAGAGAGACACCAAGGAAAAGGGATTTCTACTGTTAGAAAATCTATCTTGTAACATCCACAAGCTTTTGTTTCATTCTGTAGAGAACCACAACTAGGAAAACAACAAATCTTCATGCAGCATCATATTAGATATCTCCCACGGATTTGATAGAATCAATCATAATCTTCAACATCCTCATAGAATCCATCATAAATAATAATAACACAAAGGAATACACAAATTTTGAATGAAAATAAATCACATACTATTCATCTTCATTGTCTTCATAGCTTTCTCTCTCAATCTTTCATAAAAGATACATTGTTTTGATAGAATTGGCTATCTTTGTCTCTCTCTCTCTATCAATAGTATATCATCTCCTCACTACAATGCTCAAGAATGACACTTAATCATCCTTCTTAGGTCTTGGATGCACCTCCCAAGAGGTATGGGAGGTATGAAAGGGCACCAGATCCACTACAGTGACTCTTCATAGCTCACTACTGTCACTGTCACTCCAGTCTTCTCTTCAGACTTCAGCAGCTGCTTCTTCCATTTGTTTTAGCTCGTTTGAACTTAGATTTATCCTTTCCAAAAGCTAGAAAACTTTTCCAATGTCACACATACATTCTACATAACACTTATAGAAAATCTACATAACAGAACAGAATAGGAAAAGAGCAGAGACAGAGTAGAGACAGAGGCTCTACAGAGGGCTACAGAAGGTCATTAGAGAACAAGAGATCCTCATAACTCAAACTAAAACCATTCCAAACTATTAAAAACTATTCAATAAGCTTTCAAAAGACCTCAAACTTCATCAATAATCAATCCATGCTTCATACAGAAGAAAATTAGAACAAAACGCACGCTAAATAGAAGGTATCAGAACCAATCAGAACCTCAACAAAACCTACCAAAACATCATAGAGCTTCATGTTTCCACTAAGAATCATCATGAGCTTCCAAAACATAATCAATATCATCCAAAACACTCTCAAACACTTCCAAAAACAACCAAACATCACTTCAGTCTCTAAAACAACATCTAATAAGAATCCTCAAAAATTCAGTCTTTTTCCACTCTCTTAGCACTTCCAACCAACATCTAATAAGAATCCTCAATATCATCCCTACATAAAACAAAAAAACTCACTTTAAAATTCATCTTAGTAACCCCTATTAGCTAATTCTTTAGGATGTCTAATCATTGTAATCTTCATTGTTCTACCATCTTAACCTAAAATAGAGCCAGAGCCAATTTTGAAAATTTAGTAGATAGATAAATTGCTTGAAGAAAGAATATTGCCTAATTATCCACTATCCAAAGGAACTTCATTTAACATATTTTCCATATACTCAACTTGAATTTTGAGAGTTTATATTCCACTATCTGTTGCTAATGAATAGGTAGTATAACACAACATACGATAGCTGTGAATTCTAAACATGGCTCTTTGTTACCAATACTCTTGCAATGTTCTTTCAGCTTTTGTAGTAGGATTTCTTTAAAACCAAGAATCTAATTTAAAACATGTTGAAGTGTCAACTACAAAGATGAAGTAACTAAGGCTTGAAACTGCAATGCTTCATATACCCCTATTTCAAGTACTGCTAGTTTTGAAATAGTAGGTTTCCTCAACTCTAATTGTTCACGATTTTTCAAGAAATCCTCCTCTTGAACCTTAATTTTTGTTTCTCTATTTCTCCTACCTCTGTAGTTGTTGTATTTGACAGGTTGCTTGATTTTTGACATCTTTTTGAACTTTTCAATCTAGGTTCTTTTTCTTCTAAGCTATTCTCATCACTACCATTGCCTCGGCATCCTCTTCACATTCTTCAACCTCCATACAAATAGAACAATCACACCAAATAGGAACTTGTGGGACACTATCCACATGCTAAACTGGCACCATCCTGAATTGCTGAACTTCAGGTGTCACAATTATGTATCCTCATGTCCCCCCCACCGCCTTGTGGCATGCTGTGGGCACGTGTCCTCCGTGGCACGTATTCTGCGACTCGATCTTTTCTACGTCGTCGCCTATGTGTGCACGGGGTGCTCTTCACGTGGATGCTTGCCCTTCGTGTTAGAAATGACACGCGACGGTGGCATTCAATCTTTTGTGCGTCGCCTCCATGTGTGCGGGGTTTAGGGTTCACATTTAGTAGCGTCCTCCGTGGCATGAGCGGCATGGCATGCCGCCATGCCTCTCTCTTGAGCTCTCTCGTGCCACTTTCCGAGTATACAAGAGCTCTTTGGAATTCCTCTGTGTTCGTGGTGCGGTCATACCAGCGCTAATACACCGGATCCCATCAGAACTCCGCAGTTAAGCGCGCTTGGGCCAGAACAGTACTGGGATGGGTGACCTCCCGGAAAGTCCTGGTGCTGCACCCTTTTGCATGCTTGTTTCGAGACCGTGGCATGGAAATCCCCTCGGATCACGTCTTGACTCTCCAACGCTGACATCGTGGTAGGAAACCCCCTCGCCTTGCCATGATGCGGCGCCTCCTCTCCTCGTCGCGATTGTCTTTGCGTACGTCGTGCCTGGCCCCTCCCTCTGCCTCGCTTTCACGTGATACCCCCTCCTCACGATGCGAGGTTTTTTGGGAGCGGAGGGTGAAAGATGGAGTTCTTTGGGGTGGCTCAACTTGCTTAAGCCAGTATTTTGTATGAGTCAATGTATATGAATTAAAAGCCAGAGTTACTGAATTATACATGCAGGATGCTGATTGTGCTGACTGGGTAGCTTTCAGGAAGACACTTAGGGAATAATTTTACATTGAAGACACCAATTTGATTACTCGAAAGACTTTCAAAGAGTGGGTTCTACAAGCTAATAAGGGTTTTATGGCTTTACAAATTTATTAACAGAATTTAAAAGTTGGTTTGAGCAGTTAGATCTTGCAGAATAGCAAGCTCTTGCAAGTCAAAAATTTCAATTGTTTCTACAAGTAGCAAATCTTGAGTTTGGAGAGAAGCTTGATGATTTGTTAGAGGATCAAACTACAGAGATAGGTCTTAAAATAGAGTGAAGACATGTTAAGGAAGCTGTTACTGCACTGGTGAAAATCATAGAAGAAGAGAAGGATTGCATGTATCTAGCTTTCCCACTGTTACAAGCAAAAAAGTTTATATATCTATTAAGTTAGCCACGTCGTGGCTAACCCTATGACTGCATCTACTCTTCCCAATGTTAGGGAGGAAGATATATTAGATGAATTAGTCAAAGGCATGAGGAATCTATAGTTGAAGGTTGCAAAATTGGATGAGAAAGGACAAGAGGAATGTGAATGGGTAGCAGCCCCTAAACCAGGGAAAAGATTTATGTGGTGTGATAGTTTGCAGCATGAAAGGAAGGATTGTGCTGGTTATCAAGAGCCTTGGTATGACAACTCATCTTTTGGAAAGATGGCAATATCCATGCACAAGAAACAGGATTGCCTCTTGCTTCAAATTTTGGAAAGGGAGATATGTAAAAGTTGTTAGAAGATATGACTATCCAAAATTATTATGCAATTGTGCATGCTTCTAATTTTGGTCTATAGTTGGATAGAATGCTTGGCCAAGTGACAATTGGTGTGAAGGCTACAATATGGACACATGCTTTGTATGCAGCTGAAAAGAGAAAAGTTATTAATAGTAAAATATCTCATGTAGGGCAATACATTTGTGACATAACTAGCTCGGAATCACCGGTAAATGCATATTATTTAGTGGATGTATATTTAGCAAAAGTACAAAATATGGATGTACTTGTGGAAGAGAAACAAAAGAGAGATGAAGAGAATACCATGATATCTAAGAGAGTGACAAGAAGAAGTGTGGATCAGCCTAAAGCTACAAATCAACCACCTCCCCAGCATGTTATGGAAGAGGTTGGGCAAGAGCAAAAACAAGATAGCAAGAAAGAGGACAAACAACTAGGATATAAGTTATAATCTGATATTGAGACAACTGCAGATACCTTGGAAGATCCTATAGTGGAAGGGTCAACCATTGCACATGTATATTTTCTTGATGCATCTTAAGAGGTTTATGAAGCTTATATTTTACCTAATGCAAGGACTGAAACGGAGATTAGTGAAGTGTTGGATGCATATGATTTGTAGGATATAGTTATCATTTCTAAGATAGTTCATGAGCTTGAGGATATGCCTTTATAGGATATTAGATGTAATTCTTTATAGGTGAAAATTGTTTCCGATGCTTTGTTAGAGGCCTAGTATTTTTGAACCATCCATACTAAGAACAGTAGCACTAATGACTAAGATGACATTGACTCTCTATATTAATAAGAAAGCCAAATGATGATGCATTCAATGTTTTTTCACACTCTGTCCATATAGTGGCACGATAGTGTGCCATCAAGACTTCCAGGTATGACCAAATATATGCGGTGCCAACTTCATTTAGAGTTTTAAGAGTGATAAGAAATCGACCATTAGGAGACAACATTATACTACATCCATACTTGAATAGGATATCAATAGAGAAAATCAACATTGTAAGCCAAATCAACTCAAGTGACCTCTTGACTAACATATTAACTTATATCACATATGTGAGCATTCCTCCATAGGATTTGGACTATCATGCAACATTAGAGTATAACCCAACCTTTTACGACTAGCTCTTGAAATAGTGAGGCACACTAAGGACACTGAAGGTCCTTACATGCTTACTTCCACAATCCTATAGGAAGGATTTTCATCATTTCCAAGAGGGAAAGGGCAAAGTGGAAGGTGAATGCAAAATTGAAATAGGAGTTGAACTTCAAAGTGAACTCATTGTATGATGTTGTGTAATGACAAAACCCAAAAGCTAGGGTAGTAAGATAAGACTAACAAGCTCCCATTCTCAAGGAAGAACACAAAAAATATGGCTTAGCTAGTCAAATAGGCATCTTCAACCAACAGAAATGTCACTGTATCTATAACTTGGAGGAGATGATGACATTGGAAGAATCAGTCAGACAAATAATAGAACAATGCAATCTTGCTAAGTACCTAGAGAAGTTGGGCCAGGACATAGATCATAGCAAATGCACCAAATTTTTGAAAACTTTTGATGTCCAAAAGAATAGTGGCACAATGACAAATAGAGAAAGAGATGCCACTAGGAGGGTGGAAGTCAAACTTAGCCTGGAGGCCATGGAGAAGGCCTTTTGGTTAGTGGAGAAGCCAAAAAAGAGGCCAAAGAGAGATGTCTATGGGATGTTAGGAATGGATAAGAAGAAATTTTACACAAATGACAAAATCAACTTGTCTGATATTCCCAAGCCCACTATCAGACTACAAGTGAAGATGGTCTACACTCTCTTCTCAAATCAAAGATATAACATCCTTATGAACAAAATAAGAGTTCCCTTACTTGAAAGGCTTGCAGTAAATATACTGGATGAGGTAAACTAGAATGCTTATGTCCAAAAAACAATTCAAGCATCGGTAAAGATGCTAGCGACAACTCCAAGGACAAGAAGAGGAGAGTCTGCAGATAAACAATGTAATCGAAGAGAAAAAACCTTGCATCCAAGGTAGCGACCATATGGTTCAGAGGGGTGATGACTGCCATTATACAGGAAGCCATAGGGGAGGTGGAAAGAGAAGTAGTGGAGGATATCCCTAAATAATCACCAATCTAAGAAGAGCATCCCTCTCCCACTCCAATGAGCCCTCTTGCTTTATTCTAAATAGGAAATTTGTAGGAAGAAAAACTCAATAGAGTTCACTAGGAGAAGACAGAACAAGTTGTTAAGAAGAGAAAAGCCAACTGCCAAACTCAACAAAAAGAAACTTCAAGCAAGAGGATAGTTAGTGAACGAGGGGAGTGGGGCCCTCTGCCATCAAGCTATGGAGAAAGAAGAATCATGTCGAGAATACCAAGAAAAAAGATCGAAGCCATAGTAGAAGGGGGCAAAGACCCAAAAGCTGCCCAAGAAGAATCAAGAAGACTGTAAGAAAAATACAAAAAGAACGGGAGGAAGAAGATGAGCGCTTGCGGAGACTGGAAGAGGAGTCAAAAAGATTTGAAGGATAATGTAAAAAGAAACAAGAGAAAGAGGAAGAAAGGTTGAGAAGACACGAGGATGAGTAGCTGGCTCTTGCCATTAAAAGATCTATATAGCAATTTTATCGATTTGAAGAGCTAGCCATGCAAATCCCAAATCATGGAGACATTACCTAGAAAAAGTGCTACCACCAAAAGGGACGGAACAAAGGCTTGTGGTAATTGGCAAGGGAAAGGCTCCCCTACACCCACCTCCAATAGTCATGGTCAGCATGGCCACTTCAATGCAAGGAACCACAAAAGGACAGTCAATGAAAGTAACATCATGGCTTGGGTGCAGTATCTCATAAGCAAAGTGCAACAACTTGTACCTACACCGAGTGAAGGAGCTCCACTTGTAGGAATCAAAAGGCTAGGAATAGCTTATGTGGAATCACACCAAGGGTCAAAGATACCCCACCTTGAAGTATCCACTACTTTGTTACCCTCAGCAATGCGCAACATAGAAGAGTATAATGAGCTAGTGAAAGAACTTCACAGCCAACATGACAAGATGAATGAAGAAAGAAAGGCCACACTTGCCGAGCTAGACAAAGAAAGAAATGCCTTTACCTCGCCTTTACAAACTATCGACTAGAAAAAAAAAGGTAGACGACCATAATAACCAAGGAAGTAATTGCATTAAAAGAGGCCTTAAAGGCAAGGTATGGTGAATAAAGTCAATGATACTTGTATGATGAATAAAGGGAGAGTTGCATTGCTTTAGAGAAACAATGCACTTTCACATCTCAAGGATAGGAGACACTTTGAGGAAGAGGTCAATGGCTTAAAGAAATAAAGAGAACAGCTATCCAAAGAACTACAAGAGACAAAGGCACAAGGTGAGCAAGAAGCAAGGAAAAAGATGGTGAAGCTTCAAAACAAGTTGTAGGAAACACTCTCCAATCAAGAGTGGCTGAAACAATAGAAAGTGTGCCAAAACTGAGAGAACAAATAAATGAGTACATTATGGCAAGAGCAAGAGTAAGTAATCACTACCCTTGCACAATACCATGATGATAGGATTAAAGATTTAGCTTACCACCTGGTACATTTAGAGAATGAACACATTATGGCAGAAAGCAAAGCTGAAGTTGTGGACAAGGATGCTTTTGTAGCAAAATTCCTTCTTGAACACAGTACTAAATGTCACCCAAACAAGAGAGGAAGAGATGATTAATGAACTCAAAAGGAAATTAGAGTTGGCAAGGAGAGCACTTAAACATGGACTCCATGCTAAGGCATCCAAACCTAGCACCAACTTAGGTGTAGGGGAACAAAGAGCTCATTTCATCATGGTTGGATTATCCATGTAGGAACTTGAATTGCTAGGGTTTGGGGAGCAATACCAGTAAGCAAATCCTCCCCTTAAGGAGCCAAGAGAGCCAATACACAAAGAGGGGCCGGACTTTGAGCAAGACTATGATGAGGAGGAAGAGTCGCGTGAACCAAGTCCCCCCACTACAAACACAAGCACAAATAGAAGAGTAAGCTGATGAAACCATTACCTCAACCACTAAAGTGGCTTCCATAACCTGAGCCACTAAAGTGGCTTGCAGAAACTTTTACCACAAATTACAAGACTACTACTAAAGCCACGTCCACTTATTCTTGTTGGTCAAAATATCTTTGTTTTGGGTCAAATTACTTTCTTTTGTTTATGTCATATGGGTTCGATAAAATGGATTCATTATTTTTGTTGATTGTTTGTGTTCTATAGATTTGGAAAATTGGTTCCAATGGATTCATGAGAAGAGTTCCCATGGGATTGATGGCTCTAACTTTTGATCCAGCTTGATATCATTAACATATGCTCTATCAAAATGTTGGGTTCATGGAAGAATAAATAATTGAGACTACATTAAGCATGATATTAGGCAATGGTTAACTACAACTTACCTCTAGAAGAGGTAGATTGCCACATGATCAAAAATGTTTCATGCACCATCATTTTGCATGGCACCAAAACTATTTTGATGATAAGGGCATAAAAGGTCCTTGAAACGAACAACTGATGTCTAACATATTGGATGAAAGACTTATTACATAGAAATACCAACTTAAAACATGATTTAGTAATTTTCATGTTCTATGATAAATTTTCCTAACACGTGTTGTGCTAGCAACCTTGTTTACTTAATGGGCATCAATGCTAGCTTGATTAGTATGAGACACTAGAAACACATCGAAGTCTTTAGTGAAATACCGCTCTTACTACAAGGGGTCTGAGTTTATCAACATAGCATTTACATGATCTTGGGTTTGATGCTCAATGATAGAACTATGCCTTTAGATCTAAAATACTACATGAGGTCGAAAAACCCAAATGCATTATATTGTACATGGCTAAAGTGCATAGAGGTATAATAAATCATGACCTTAACCAAATTGATGCATACTAACCTCATAAAAGATAGGGATGGCTTAATGATCATTTGTGATTTCTGCAAGAAAAAAGAGAAATCTTAAAAAAGCTTAAGATGAAAAAAAATACAATGAAAATTCACAACTAAAATGAATAGATTACTTGAATTGTAGCTTCTAGTACAAATACAAAGTTAAGATATTTTAAAATAGCTCCAAGGGTTGTTGCATGTTACAATTTCATTCACATTAAGAATATTATCCTATTTTCCATTGTAAAATGAACATTAATGAGTTGCAAAATTTTGAAGGTAAACCATCATGGTACTATCCTTTATAAGATAATTGTAAATGAGAAGTCTCCCCAAATATTTAAAATGTATATGTAACTATCATGTAGAAGATGCATTTTCAAAAAAACTTTAGATGACTATCAAGTTAAGTTACTCATGAAGTGAAGTCTTTTGATACACACTTAAAAAGACTCCCTTAATGCTTAAAATTTCTCAATCAAGTTCTTAATGTATGATCTAATCTGCAGTATTGGAGGCGTGAAGTTTCTCGACTAAAAGTTGAAGCAACATTACTGGAACAGAGGAACAGGTTAGAGTTGTGGTGGTTGTGATACTTCCACATTCTAATTTAATATTGAAAATAATTTCATGATGATAAACATGCATAATATATTATAGAAATATATTTTTTGGAATTAGTGCTCATGTATAATATGTTATCAAATATATTTCCTAGAAGTAGTGTTTTCTAGTAGGGGTATGTGTGATAATTATTTAAAACTTGTCTTCTATTAAAACATATAAAGACACATGCTTGGAGAAAACTTGGGATGCATGCAAATCATGGATTTGCAAACACTCGAAGGTCAGCTTGAAACTAGCCTTAATAGAATAAAATCAAGGAAGGTGAGTCAAAGCTTGCTTCTATGACCATTGTTTTTTAATTGCAAAGCCAATTGTGCCCCTAAGATTTGGATATAATTTTTGTATCATTATTGCAACAGATAGAAATGCTTGTTGAACATTTTCATCAATTCTATGAAAAGGTAAGTTTTGATCTTTTCTTATTAGTCACTTAATGAGAGAGTAAATAATTATAATAATGAGGTATTATTATGCTTACTTGGAGCATCTTTAATCTATATTAGAATTAGAAAGCAAGAAAGAAAAATGTAGGTTGATGATAACTCTTGTGTATTATTGGCCACAAAAAATTTAAAAGGGGTGGGTCACCTACACTTGATGATTATTTAGTATATTTCCTCATGCAGGATCGTGTTCTTTCTCAAGAGAATGAGCTTCTTAGATGCATGGTAAGACAATGGAAAACCTTCCTTTGTGTGAATTCAGTCCATCATTATTTGATTTTGTGATGGTAATAGCCATGGGGAATATATTTTAATGTGATTTGTGACTTTTGATAGCTTGCAAATTTGTCCATGAAATCACACAGCGTGATGGCCTTGAGCTATTCAAATATACAAGATTTCTCAAGCCCCAACAAGATTGCATCAGGGAAAAATTCAAGCTCTCTAGCACAAAATGAATCAAGCTCCACCGTACCTGAAACAACCCTTCATTTGGGTCATTTCACAAGATTTTAATTATCATTAACTACTATGTAACGACCAACTCATTCTAGATTCTCATAATATGATTAGCATGAGAGTTTCATCCAGTATTTTCACAATATGATTAGCATGACAGTCCCATACTTATCATGTGAGACAAAAAACCCTTTTTTTATAATTCTATTGTAAGTATTTCCTAGTACCAATAAATTATTGTTACTTTATTATCATAGACTTGTATAGAAAAAGAGAATAGAGAACTAGATGTGAAAATTGTAGAAACTCAAAAAGAAGTAAAAGATGGGAAAAATAGATGAAGAGGCCTCAATGTATTCATGTGCTAAGTGAAAACAAGTACCATACATCCTTTTACGTGGAAGTATGAACGTGCTATCTTGATAGATCTTGTTCAAGTATGACCTCATGTAAAATTGGGTACATGAAGCCCACTATAGACCTTGCTATGCAAAAAATTAGTATTCTTTGTGATTGGATGAATCTAATGAGAAGCTTGATAGCTTTAAATAAACATCTTTTCATGACTTTGTACCCCATGTAAGTTGCTAAACTCTTTCATGAATTTAGAATTTAGAGAAACTCAAAATAAAAAATTGACAAAGAATAGATGTAGTAAAATAAAACCTCTAACTTGAGAGGTCATACTAAAAGGATGAAACTCTTGAATGAGGATGGTTGATATAAAGTTTGAATAGGTGAATCAAATGAGGAGGATAATACCTCAAAATAAATCTATATTCATGTACTTTTGGCCCATGTAAGTTGCTCAAGTCTATCATCAATTAAAAATTCAAAGCAACTAAAACTAGAGAACTGACAAATAGTATAATCTAGTAAAACAAACCTTCTAATTCGAGTGCTCTTCAAATAAAAGGGCACATTAAAAGTATTCATGCATACCTAGATTTTGGTAGTTAGATAAGTATTAAATCTCCATCCTTGAATTCTAGAGGTCTTTTCCTCTCATTCGCATACAATTTCATTTGGTCTTAATCATTCTTAAAGTTGATTTTGCACAAGGGTGTATCTTCTCATCCTTTCCACGAGGGTTGATCTTCTCATGAAATATAGTGATTAGAACATAAGGGTTGATTTTTTCATGAAACATAGTGATGGAAAGGGAAACTTTACAGCTATAAATTTAACTAAAAGGGAAAACTCCAATACTAGCATAATTAGTACTAAGATACACAAAATTAACCAAGTGAAGCCATAAATCCATGAATTCTAAATAGCAGAACAATGTGTTACAAATATGTTTACAACAACTTCGTGACTCTAATAAATAAATCATCAATTTAATTATGATATGTGGTTAACGAGGGAATCTTGGTATCCACCATAGGGTTAAGTAATCCTTGTGAAAAATTGCTCATTAACTTGGAGTCCCTATCTTGAATGATGACTTGAGGTAAGTAATCACACTTGAATAGATGAACCATAACTTCACTTACAACTCAGGACACTATGTATTGAGTTTTTGTTGGAATGAAGTGGGTTGCTTTTGTGGGGCTTTTCACCACCACATACATACTCTTCTATCATTTAACCTTCATTAAGTTATTCTTAATTTCTCTTTCACTCACAAGGTGTACCAAAGTACTCTACTTTGTATGAAAGAACGCCTTGCTTTTCTTGGCAAACAGTTGGTGCTTTCAAATGATTCAAAAACAATCCTCTTACATGTGTCAAATGCTCCTCCTTTCTTTCTAATTAGTGAGGATATCATCAAACACTTCCAAGAAAAACTTGAAGAGAAGCCCTTGTAAGACATTGTTCATCAAGCTTTAAAATGTGGCAAGGGCATTGGTTTTATTCAAATTTTAATGGGGTTAAATGGTACGATGTGCACATGCAACTTTCATATCACTTTATTTCTATTAACTATAATTTATTTTTCCAAAGATTCAATGTCTCTTACTAATTTTAATGGTCCAATGACAGGTTAATATTATTGGAAATTAAATATGTGTTACTATACATGTGAATAGAGAGCTAAAATTTGTCATTATAGTTTGTAGAAAAAGCAAAGTGAAAGAGGAGCATAGAAATTGGGGCTTTGAGGGATTCCTATATTTCCTATTAACCTTGAATCTATTTGATTAGTTTTTCTTCTTGTGGTTTTTTTTCCCATTTGAATTTAGTGCTTGTATTGATTTAAATTAGCTATTGAATTTTTCATTTTTGTGTTTGAGGCTGATAGGAGCAAAAGATGGGAGGTAATTTGAAAGGGATGCTATCAAGATTTTCAAAAATCAATTGATTTTAAAGCTCAATAATTATAATTATCTATTTTCTTACTAGGAGGGGAAAGGATGAACAAGTTGTCTTGAATGGGTAGTTGGAAAGAGGGGTTTTTGCACCTTCGGAAGGATTTTCTTGGACAAAATTTCCTTAAGTTGATTATAAAATAGGTTCAAAACGTAAAAATTTAGCTGTAACTCATTAAAAAATTGGCCCCTTGTCATTAAATATTATTGTATGCTAAGACTGCAATGGATAAGCAGGGAAATTTTAAAGATGTTGAAAACTATTTTAATAAGAAGCAAATTAATGGTGACCAATGCATCAAGAATGGGCTTTGCTAGGAAGTCCCTATAAAGTTTGGTTGACATCTGGGCTCATATGCAAAGGCTAGAGGGCCAGAAAGGGTGATGTTTACTAGCTGGGGCTACATGATGTAAAGAATAGATGCAAGTTGTGAAAAAAATCTTAAGGGCTAATACCTTCAAAATTTGGTCCTAGTGACCTCAACAAAGTTGAAGATTGTGAGTGGAGATACATTTTTTCTTTTTAAAGATTGGCAATTTGAGTTATGGTTTGGAATATACAAGTAATTTTTTAAAGGGTGGTCTTATACAACAATTTTCTTGTAAAGAGACCGAGTATGATGGATGTAATCTACTATATGTGACATATGCTTTGCCAAAGCTACATAAGCTTGATATGTGGGTACCTAAAAAAGGAAACATGATCAAGATATGCAAAAAGAGAAATGCAAAAGAGGTCTATCCACTGTTGAACCTAGTTAAAGATGAGTAGATTGACATAAATGAGGAAGAGGAATTAGTGGCAGATATGGAAGATGCAACTAAAGATGAGTTGACATCTAAACTTGGGATGCTTGGTGGATTTAAAAGGATTGAAATGTTACAGGAGCTATCATTTCCAAGGATGGATACTAAGGGATACATTCAGAATGGGATGTCTACACTCTTGATGTCTTACGATCTGAGTGGGAGTAGTTCGACTTGTAATATGGCATGATAACTTGGAGAGGAGACAAGGTAAAGGTGGAGGGAGGAGCCAAAGAAAGTAAGTGGGCTAGAGGCTTAGCATTGGTGAGGAGAGAGGAGAATGTTGGGACTGTTTTTGAACATCATGGAAAAATGGGGAAAGAGAAGGTAGCAAGTTATCTCTGATGATCTTCATTTCTTACAAGGTCTTTGAGGCAATCTCTCACTTTATTCCTAGTCTTGAACATCAAGTGAGCCTCCCTTGATCATGAAAGAGGATTTTTTGATGGGCTTATGCTCTTCATATGGGCTATTTTCGGTAGTGAATCACATTAAAGAATAAGGTAGTAAGCTGAAAAAAGAGATTTTACACTCAAATAGGGCTTCTCTTGAGTTTTGCTACTTGATTCTTAATCTCTACCTTTGGTAGATATAGTATAGATAACAAAGATAAGATTTTTTCTTGAATTTGGGGCTATATATATGCCATATTTTGGTATTATCATAAAACTGTAAGTATAGGGTTGATGTGCTTTTCAAGGCCCATAGAGGGTATTTTTTGGGATTTATGCATTCCTATTCATATGTAGTCTAGAATGGTGCCAACTACCATCTTTTATCATTAGATTGATGTATGCATGAGATTTTGAGGTGTTACCTATAGCTTTTAGATAATGTGTAGGAAATATTATTTATGTATTTGTGCATATATTGAGCCATAGTCTCAGTTTATGTTGGGCTATTATCCCAAGTGTGTGCATGTGCCTTTGTATTGGGCACATCTATCACATCTATTAGATGTATTGTAGATTGATTTCTCTACTTAGCCATGTAAAATGAAGTCACTTGGTTTCACCTCTATCTATTTCTAGTAAATATTCCAAATTTTAAATTCTCTTTCTTTCATCTTCTTTCATCTCTCAATCTCCCTACACCGTTTTGTCTCTTACCCCTATGGTAGACCTTCAATGCATGCACATGAATGTGTCAAGGAAAAATGGCAAACACCAAAAAGGGGGAAATGATGTATACGTTTGGTCCATGAAAAGCATTTTGGGTTATGGAAACCTGATAGGGGAAAGAATGAGATGGATACAATATGTCTAGTGCCATTAAAAGGATAAATGTTTTCTTGGAAGATACAGGTTTGAGGAAGGATAGCTAGGCCACCCATATTGATTATGGGTAATTTACAAAAGTCAAATTTAAGTACATATGGTATGAGAAACGTGTCTCCTATAATCCTTAGGCTCCCTAGGTAGTTCTTTTCATTCTAAGAACTATCTAACATGGGTTTACAACCAAATCATTGCCTTGCATTGATACTTGCATTCCACGATGAGATGGTTAAGCATGCAATGGGATATGTTGATTGGTCTTTGTACTAACTTCTTTGCATGTAGGTATTTTTTTTAAATTGGAAATTCAAGGGTTATGGCCCCTCCAATTATGGCATGGCAATTTACTTCATGTGTTCTTTACAACCAACCATTCATGTGTTGATAATTGGCCAACTTTAAGTCCCACAGTACAAGGATATAGGATTATAGGGATGGCCATTTCCAATGCAAATTAGCGGTGTCACGATTTGCCTCGCATTTGCAATGCAAATAGCGACGGCACTCAGGCGAAAAAAAGCGGGCCAAAACCCGAGCGCCGCATTTTGCGCAAGACAACGAAAGAGGAAGCGAAAGGGAGAGCAAATTGCATCTTGTGTTTGAGAAGGAGAGGGAGAGAAAGAGAGAAAGAGGGAGAAGGAGAGCTTCTCACCGCCACCACCGTTGTTTGCGAAGAAGAGGAGGAAGTGCATTGAGGGTGAAGAGGAGCCACCATCACGAAGAGGAGCCGCCGAATTTCCCACGAGTTTGGGATACGTGGTCAAATCTTTGGATTTGTCATAACTTGAACACTATAACTCCAAATTGAGCGCTCTATAGCTCAATAGATCCCATTTTTCAAGCGCTTTCCAATGATAGGTCACACCACATAGTTTTGAGAAACTTATGGG